>NW_025110563.1:214593-471344 GCF_011392965.1 Frieseomelitta varia
AAAAAAAAAAAAAAAAAAAAAAAACAGCGACAACAGAAACAACCGTCTGTCTGTCATCCGACAAACGACGCTCCATTTTTACCTGGATTGCCGGTAGTAGGATCGATAACTGCGGCGAATAAGAATCTGCGGCGGTTCGCGCGATCTCAGCGTCGCGTCGACTCGATCCACGCCAGGACACGAAAACGCCATTCGATCGGGGTCACGAGAGTGTATTCAACACACTGGACGCGAACCGCGGCCGCGTTTACGCGTACGCCTGCACGCTCGTTACGCCACGGCGGCAATCAGCGTGCCTCGTTGCTGCGGTCGGGGTCAGGTGAGCGTGTTCAGACCAGGGCCAGAGAGGGAGACGACGCGGCCAGCGGAAAAAGCTGGCTGCGTCAGAGGGGGTAGGGGATGGGGGACAAAGTGCAGATTGCACGTTGGGGAAAAACGGCGGCGCGTCAAAGAGCGATTAACCCCCTCGCGGCCTCGCGAAAGGAAATCCGTCCACCCGCGAAAGAGGATCGGTATGTTCTTTTTTTTTTTTTTTTTTTTCTTTCCTATATCTCCCCCCCAAGCGGCAATCTACCAAACGGCTGTCCACCGTCCGATCGTTTCGTCCTGATCATTGAAAACTCACGAGAACCGATCGGGGACTCGGGATTCGTATCGTTACGTCGTTTCCATATTGTTTCGATCACACGCACGCGAGGATATTTTCACGACCGCTCTCCATCGCGTCTGAACACGGCGTTCACCGAACTCTGAACGAAGAACAGATGGATTTTGCGGGGAAAGGTTGATTACACGTACAAGAGTTGGCGAGTTCGTTCGTTTCGCACCTGTTAGAATATATATATATAATACCGATGAGATATATAATTATATAACATATATTATATAACATATATATTGTATTATATATATATAAATATGTATACATAATACCACCTGTCAGAATATATATTATATATACAGAATATATATATATATATATATATATATATAGTACCGATGCAACACGCTGATAAAATTTTTCTGAGAAAGCCAAATCACCTCATATTTCGGACTCTATGAACAAACAAAATATTCAGTAAAACGTTATTTACAATTCTACGTGTGTGTGTTCAGTTTTGCTTGTCACTAGTATCTTGTTCATTCAAACGTGCTTCATTTTATTATCAATATGGAGGACATATTCAATGGAACACTATTTCTATTGAAATTCCACGCATACGTTCAATTTTGCTCGTCAGTGTATCTTGTTCATTGAAAGAAAAGACGTGCTTTATCTCTCATCGATGGATATTGTCTGAATGTTCACGAGTATACGGTTAGTTACAAAAGAGTTACAATCAGGTCATTTTGGATCAAGCTGGCGATTAGGATAATTAGGAATCGTGGTATCTTCCTATGAATTTGCTGACGAAGCACGCCAAGTTCGAAGTATCAATTGGCGAGAGCAATCGACGAGTGAGTGTTGGGGGACGCAACGCTAATGAGAATTCCTTCAGCGAGTGGCAATCTGGGGAACGGTCATAAATCACCTTCCGAAATATCGAGTCTCCCTTCACCCACGTGTAGATCCATGCGTCTACCAATGGTAAAGCTCGCACAATGGTAGAACTAATCAGAGATTTACATGGTAACGTCACTTCCACCAGCGTTCACACCGTGTTAATTGTCACCCCTTTCGAAATTAGTTAGGGAATGTAAACTCCACGGCGAGTTTTAACACGAACAGTTACAGTAACCGGCGTGAGTGTGATTTCGACGAAGGATACGTTTCAGCTGGCGATAATTAATTCAATGGAATTAATAGCGGATAATCTGTAACGCAATTCGTTCGCAGTATTAATTTCTAACTTGTTCTCATTTTCAGCGCAAGATGACTTTGGAGGTTGAATGATGTCTCGAGATTGAAATGCCCCGACAAACTTTTTTTTTTTTTCGTAAAGATAATATTCGTATACTCGATAAAAAATTGTCTATATTTTAAACAACTGTTGTAATCTCACAAGAGAAAGGTCGTACGATCCAGTTGGCATCATTTTAAAGTGTCTTAAATCTCCACTTGACAGCTTTACATTGGTTTTTTTCTTCAAAGAAGTAGGAAAGCAAGGATTCAAATGCCTCTGTAAACAAGAAAACATTTTCCTCGCAGCTAAGTCGATCTCCAGTTTCGAAGATTAAAGACTTCCAAGACCTTACAAGACCTCTTAAAACTTGTTGTATGATTTTTATTCGCCATTTTATCGGGTATCTTGAACATTAGGCCCCAGATGATGAAACGTTGGGATTTCTTGAATTTTTCTCGTTTAACTCTGATATTCAAGGTTCAACAAAATGCCGAGAAAGAAATCGCACAAGTTGACGTAAAAGGGATTTAATTCTTGAGATCACAGTAGATCTAGTCACGACAAAATTTTTTGAACGACTCTGAAAATTTTTACACTTTTTCGACAAAAATGATACATTTGCTTAGCCATCTGTTGCATGACGTAAAATCACTTTTGGAAAAAAAGAACTGGAGGCTGGTGAAAGGTAGAGATTTTGTGCCTTAAAGAAAAAGGTCAACCGGACTGTTGTACGATTTTGTTTTACAAAGTTTAAACTAAAGTTTAAAACTATTCATAAACTCGATTAAAACATTCGTTGACGATTCGTACCACCAGAAATATCATCGACCACCTACGTACGTCATGTCAATTTCAACAAAGAAATATTATTCAATTCGCCGCGACTCGAAAAGTCTCCTCGGGGCAAGTCACTCGTCGGAGGAAACTATTCGATCGCGTAAATCGCCGGGAAAATCGGCACAAACGCCGGTTTACACCTCGGTAACACGGGCAATTCGAGGAATGCAACTAACTCCATTCACTCGGCGATCATTACGTGGAATATCATGCGGAGCAACTAACTCTGCGATTCACGAACAGCGAATTGTCGCGAACAAAAGATGATGGAGGACCGACAGAAAGGTGGAGAGAGAGAGAGAGAGAGAGGGAGTGGTGCCGAGAACGAGCGGAATATCGGTCGCCATCGGAATGTAAGTTAACCCTTGTTCCACGGTTTGCCGGCCTGGTTGAAACAATCGGCTCGCATCTTAATTACGCGGCCATAATTTAACGGGGACCCGCGCGTCGCCGGAGCCTGCATTCGCGAAATGCACGCGCACCAAACGGATTACGGCTGATGCAGCGAATGCGAGCGACGATTACCGCGAACAATGCCGACGATATTGAGTGGTTCCCCGGTTCCAAACAAGAGGCTGCGTCCGCTCTCGTAAGTGGACGCTGTTGAAAGCCGCTTTGACTCCGAACGTCCAAATAATTTCTGATTAATGCTTCGTAGAAGCATTCCCACCGCACCGTGCACATCGTTGCCCACTTTCGTTTCATCCGCCGATTCGCCTATTTCTTTTTCTTTTTTCTTTTCATTTTTTTTTCTTTTTTTTTTTTTTTGTTGGTCAGTGAATGCGTGATATGTACTTCACTTTACTTTGTTTCAGTGAAATTTAGTTTATTTTTTTTTTTAGTAAAGTTTAGTTTACTCGAGTGTAGAATAGGAAACTTTCACAAGGTATTTTTCTGTGAGTGACATTCAATTTTTCATGGGAAGCATCCTGATTGAAATAGTAGAGAATGAAAGTGGTTAATTTAATTTATTATATTTTGTTTTAAGGAGATAGTGCTCTGATATATGCTATCTGCAAGTGTAACGTGAGAAATGAAGATTCCTAAATTAGCCACGAGATCCAGCAACAGCTAAGGTTTGTACTTTCAAGTGTTGATGAAAAGAAAAATTCTTTCTTCGCCAAATAGGATGTAGAATTTTCATTTTGTAACAAAATTTCGTGGTACTTTGTTCGCCTGGCAGTTATCACGGTCAAGGACAAAAACACGGGAATATTTATTATAATTTCATGCATGAAAAACATTTCTGTAATTAACATCAACTCGAATCGAAATTGTTCCAACATTAATCTCATGTTTACACGCAGCCATAAAATGTTATAATAATTGTATGTATTATACATGTACGACGTGTACGTAGCGCATTATCGGATATTACGAAACAGGAGAAATTCCAATTTTCTCTATACTCTAGTTGAATCAAGATCTTTCGCCTCGTTGTCACTACAACGTATTAATTTTTAATATTCTTTCTCTCCGAAAGATTAAATATTAAATTTATTACAATTTATAACGAAGAAGAAAATGGAAAACCGCGACTCTCTCGTTGACAATCGTAACGACATCACGCGTGTAATAAATAACGAGGAAAGAAACTGTGACAACGTGTTTGATCGTTATTCTCTCGTCAGCTTCGTATTTTTGATAAATTTAGTATCGATTCATATTTTGCTCAACTTCCCTTCGAATTCGATCGCGACACGTGCACGCCGCAAATTAAAAAACTAAAATTATCTTATTACGTCACGATCAACACTCACCCATAAAACGTATCCGACCACGCAGGTGAGGAACGCGATCATAATTCCGTAAACGGTCGGCAAAGTTTCCTCGCTGGACTCCCCTTTCTCCATGTTATTGGTCCACCGCAAACTTCAAAATCATAAACGTGCCCGTTACCTATCCACGGCACGATCACCGTGTCCGACGAAATTTCGAAATTGCAGAGGTTGTCGCGCGCCGCGGGCCCTTTGTCAATTCCGATTAATCACACGCCGTCGTCTATTAACCGCAAATAGAATTCACGTTCAGTTGACTAAAGGATTTTTAGATCCGGCTAAACTAAAATAGCGTCGAGCCAGTTTGTGTTTCTCGATCATTGAACAATGGACAACGCGATTTATTTACACGGAGTCGAAATCAAAGGACGAGAGATTGGCTGCGTCTGAACTTTGTCGGGAAAACAATTAGAAGACCATCAACCTGGACTTTGAGCGTCACTTTGAGTGTGAAACTTTCACTTTCGCAATCCTCAGTCAGTTTCCTTTTTTTCAAAGACGATCTTTGAAATCGCGAGGAAGTTAAAAAAAAAAAAAAAGCACGAATCTGGGCTGACAATCAGTTTAAAGCATGAAATTAATCTTCGAATTCGTCGACACCGAGGAAACTTTTCGAGGGGGGTCAAATTCGAAGATCGAAGCCTCTTATTCGCAACGAGTTGTAAGAATCTCATTTCTCGTCGTGCTGTGCTTTAAACGAAATTGTGGAATCTTTTGTTGGAATCGTCCAAAGTAGCGGCCAGTCACGAAGTGTTATAATAGTTCGAATATTCCCGAAAACTTGTCCATTCCTCAAACTCATAAAAAAGATAGGAAACCTACAATCCATCATCCTACGTACAATACTAAACGTTCAATGGTGTGTCAGAAACGATGACATAAGAAAAAGCCTAAGAATACCAACCATCAAAGAGGAAATACTAACACACCAACACAAAATCAAAAATCACAGGAACCCCCTGTGGAGCAAAAGGCTGTTACTCCCTACTAACCAGAAGACTGAAAAGGAAACACCCGCTAGATCTTACTAACTAACAAATGGAATACAGCCAAACATGTATAAAACGGAACTAATCCCATAAAAAAAAACAAAAACAACTAATGATTGCCGATAACTGTATCGAAATCCACACGATCTCAAACAATAATAACATAAGAAAATAATTGTAACTGAACAATTAGACTCATACACACGGAACAAAATAAAATTCCCCAAACTCGAAGATTCTACAAACACCAATTTTTCAATGTACACATAAAACACGTGACTGCATACGAAAGAAGATTTGAAGCGCTACAGATTCGAGCTTCGTGAGTTAAGTCGATCCGTGCGTGAGATCGCACGAAGGGGACTCAATTTTCTGATAAAGAAAGGCCATCCGAAGCAACCCGATCGTCGTTACGGGAACGTAGCTCGACGTGCAGCCGCATCGTAACGCGATAATAAAATATGACGAATTGAACAACGACGCGGCGCGACCTGTCTATAAGGCGGCATGAAACCGGCCGTAAAAAGACGAAGCTCCCGTAAAAGTCCCGCGGTGCTCAACGCAGTTCCTTCTTATCGAGAGGGAGGAGAGATGGAAAGTTTCATCTTCCGGCACAAATAGCGACACGGATCCCCGCGTTGTCCAGCAACAGTGGATCGATCAATCTGGCTCCGTGCAGCTATTTGCCGAGAAAGCGTTCGACCAGGAAACACGAAAGCGTTTCGAGCAACTACGAACCCCGAACGAGAAACGAAAGAGAGACGGGCGAACAGGGGGAAAAGGAAACGGACGGTTGACTCTGGACGAAAGGAGGGGAAAATTTATGGTGGTCACTTTATCGAGAGCGACCCCGTGGTCGATCATTTACGAGCTATGCGAACGAGCGTAGTTTTCGTTCTTTCTTTCTTTCTTTCTCTCCTTTCGTAGGAAGCTACGTCATTCCCATGATCCAAGCGTTTCCCTTCCATTTTCTTCGTTCACGGTCGGCGGAGTGACCTAGCTAAAAAAACGTGACCTTGGTACGGTTACGCTCCTTCCGATCAACTCGCAGCGATAGGGGCCATCGGGGACGTTGCTGGACGAGAAAAGCTCCGACGGATATTAATGATTCGTCTATCGCGTGGAAAATTTGATTCGCCGCGAGAGAGAGAGAGAGAGAGAGAGAGAGAGAGAGAGAGAAAGCGCCCGTTTTTCAACATCTCACGATCAACGGAGAAGAGTTATTACAGCCTTTGGTTTTTGCTGATCCCTCGAAGGGATCTTACGAGCTCCTTCGTTTTTCTCATCGTCGCACCTCGCAGAAAACGTAATTGCGTAACAACCATCGAATAACACAAATCGTTTGACGAAAGAAGTCGAGGAGAAGAAAGCAATTAATAAAATATCAATCAATCAATAAATAAAAGAAAATGAAAGAGAAAAAGCTCCAGCAGTCCTTCTAACCTTTGGAAATAATTACATTTTCAACCGGTTTCGCGGACCATAACGAGCGACCGAATCGTGTACAATAAAATAATGCAAGCAAGCTTGTCGGTATGACATCACTGGATAAAAATGATTAAAAAGTAACAAACTTATCATTTGTTTTGCCCGAGTTACGTTTGGATATACTTGAAACTGAGAAAATGTTGCAATTTGGGGCAGGAAATTTTCAACGTGCGTGGCATTTTAGCGCAAGAGGTTAAAACTCCAAGAGAAAAACTTTAAGTAGCTTAATTTGCTAATTAAAAAAAAAAAAAAAAAAGAAAATAAAGAGAGAGAGAGAGAGAGAGAGAAACTGCGCGAAACCTGCAGCAGGTAATAAGAAGTCTTGGGAAAGCTGACAGGATCAAAGAGTTTCACGGGAGAGCCGCGGTCGCGCCACTTTGAAAACCCACTTTGCGAACCGCATTCCGGGCGGCATTCGACGCGACAAAGCTCCGCCGTGTTCAAAGCGAAACTTGCCGAAAATCTTCCGCGACATTCTCCGCGTCGCGTCACTGTCTCGCGTTCATCGCGTTAAATTCGATCACGATGGAATCAAACACGGTCACGTTCGCCTGAACAACGAATGAACTCGTCGAATAACGAGGGATCGACACTGACTGATCGTCCTCGCGCGACTTATTTTTAAACGACGAGGATCGAAGACGAACGAATGAATTTTGGCGATGAGAAATTTTGCCGTACGGCGCGTGGTCGCGTAGACTCTGGACTCTAAACGCCGCTGGCCTTCTCCTCCGCCTCTTCGAGACGCGTGTCTGCTCGCATCGCACGCGGAAACGCGTATTAATAGTCCGAAGTGGAAGTGGAATCTAGGTGAGCAACGAGGAAACAGCGACGAGCGAACGAGCTGTTGCGACTAGGCAAGTCCCAGCCTCGACAACCGGACTCACCGGCTCCATGTCCGCCAATTTATTGCCCGGCCGTGCCACGATCGATCGCCGAACAACCAGTGTAACACAGTTCGCGTGCTTCCACGGAGAATTTCCGAATCTGCCGCCAACGTGTTCCGGCTCGGTGGATTAAGTTGTTAGCCTGCTGTTTCCATTTAGCACGCGCAGCTTTTTTCACCCTCAGCCCGCTCGGACTCCGAAGCGAGATTCGGTTGAATTTTGAAGGTTTTTGCGGCATTAATACGTTCGTTACGTAGTAACGCGTGAGTACGTTCTACTCGTTGCGCGAGTGTTCCTCTTCTGTCTCTCTGCGTCTAAATTCTTCCGACGACGGAGCTCGACAGTGTACTTGCTTTTGAACGTATCGCTTTTAGCGAATGCAACGAGTTTTTGTTTCATCCTCTAACGAAATGACCGAACTTTATGTTGAATGACACTTTACATGTCGCGCAATGATAAAATTTATACAAAAATTATGCGAAACTGGTCTTTTCTGATATCTTATTCTTATTTCTTTGTAAAAAGAAAAATACGAAGATATTCTGTTTATTTTTTTGCCCAAAAATGAGACACTTCGTATCATCAATCAAAGTCTTGTCAAATAGATTGCTATCTATCTGCACTCGGATCACGCAAGAAATAAATCTAATTCCCTCGCAGAGCTGTCGCTAATTGTACCAACTCCGTCGATCCGTGAAATCCAAATCGCCGTTGAACGTGAAAACGAAGCGAAACTTTGGTGTATTTCGCGCAAACAGAGCGCAAGTTTCGGCGATCGGGCTCGCTATAAATCTGATCTCCATTTGCGGAAGGTTCCCAGGGGGAATTTAATAGATCAGTCAAACCGGTACCAGCAGAGACGAATCGATTCCATGCAATTGTCACAGAAGCAGGGACGCGCAGATTCCAACGGTTCGAAATCTTTTTTTTTTTTTTTTTTTTTCTTTTTTTCGCCGATATTTGATTCCCTTGAATGCCATGCCGATCAATTTCGTACAATCAATAGAGAAAAGGAATTGATAATGTTCAAAACTCGACAAACTTCTTTTTTTGAGACGATGCGCTTGTGTATTTAAAAGCGCATGTGAAAGTTTACTTTCATTTAGGTTGAAAATGGAAAACAATTCGTCTTTATTTTCAGTAAACCTGCCTACGAATCTTTGTTTCGATCATTGAAGAACTCTGTCCAGGGAAAAAGAGGAATGTCATTTCCCTAATGTAATGAAAGTTGACGGTATAATCCTGATAAGGGCGATAAACGAGTTGAAGGTGAATTTAACGGGGCGGTCGTATTCCGCGCGTCAAATATTTTTCAACGTGGCCATGAATATGTTAATCAGATGGAACGAAGAAGCTACGACGTAGCCGCGAACAAAGTGCCATTTCCGCGAACGAACTTGTGTCATTTCACGTTCGGCGACGGCATTCAGATGCAAATTGAAGTCCATCGTGAATCAGCACGGCTGAAGAAATTATAACGGAACGAATCGAAATTAATTTCGGTGTTTTATTGCCCCGTGAACGTGATGTTGTCCAAATGATTAAATCAAAAATCTCTATGACTTGTTTAATAATTGTTCCAATTTCAAAAAAGTATTGTGAAGAAAATTGTGAAAATTATAGAAACGTAGGACGAGAAATTTCAACGAAAGTGTATTAAAAAAAAAAAAAAAAACATTTGATATTATCTTTCGCACAATAACGTTGCAAATAAAGAAAGTAACCAACTGGAGAGATATGCATTTAGAGGATAAAGCTCGTTATTTTTGACGATTATGTAATATTAAATGGTTCCAATTAATTTCAAATCGAATAAACATCACGATTTAGTATGTTTAACAGTGGTGGTTAATTAATAATAATCGCGGAACGCACGACAGAGATGCCGATTGTGAATAACGTCATTACTACGTTCAAATCTATTTGACAACAATTAGCCCACTGTGTAGAGATGCGGGCGATATCAGCGACATTATCGATAATTTTAATATACAATTATTCCGTTGGCTGTGACATGTCTCGAAATTACAATCATCGGAACAACATTCTCATATTGTTGCGTTGTTTTATTATTATCATTATTATATCATTATTATATCACTATTATTACTATTATTGTTATTACTGTATTATCATCACTTGCACATATTCAATTTCAAGTGCAAAGTAAAATAGTAACGCGCAATGGCGAGATCAACAAGCGATCATCGTGAGAATTGTTAAACTGATTTTAATAGAGGTATGTTATTACATACTGCGAATACATGAACATAAACTCGACACTGGCGCAACAATCGGTCGGCCGGTTGATGAAACAATCAACGATCCATCGAAATCAATGTTGACTCCAATTACATTCATATTCTCGCCATTTGCGTTCAAATTACTGCTTTTAATTTTTTTTCTCTCTCTCTCTCTCTTTCTCTCTCTTTGTCTCTCGTACGGAGAACAACATTCGCGGTTTACGATTTGTTAATTACAATTGAAAACGATACCACTCGAAAACGAAGGTATTTCGAAACAGAGCAATCAATTTCGTGGATTCTCAGTTACGTCAATTACCGCGCGAACGCAAATACGTTTCGAAACGAGTGGTGTATCGTTTCTTTTTCGTAAATTGACAACGTCAACAGCTATGACTCCTAGAATTTAGAATTCAAAGAAACGCGAATGAAACGTTAATCGAGTGTGATTCCGTTGAGTGTTAATCGAGAAGTTAAGGCTAGGAAGGTTACAACTATTGTCGGAAAATTCCAATCTGTTTCGTTTCCGTCAATTTCGACTTCAATCTCGTTGCCAACCCTGCGTAATCCAAAAGTTCAAGCAGAGATCTGAAAAGTTCACGTGCGATCCGAAATGTATGTGTTGCGTCCAGAGCACAGAGCGGAGGAAACAAAATATCAATTCGCCTGTTAAAGTAGCGATAAACGGGGGAAAAAAGGGAAAATAAACGTGCAATAAAGAGACGAACTCGCGATCAAAGAAATATCGTGTGTGGAAAATCGACAAACATTTTATTCGAGGGATCGGGCAAGTTAATTTCACGGATCGGCGAGTGCGTAGCTGCGTTTGTTTAAACGTAAAGGCTCGAAGCCCTCCAGCGGGAGGTTTGTTTTCAACAAGCAAACGCAGTTTCCGTTCGCAACGATCCGATTTCGCGTTGTAATGCCATGTTACCGACCGTGCCGCGCCTATTATAATAAGCTGCACGAGAATTTATCTGGGAAACCCTTGGAACTGTTTTAGGAAGCCGCAATCTGTTGCAACAATTTCACCGTAAACTACTTGCGCGCGCGCACGCTTCCTCTCTTGCTCTCGCACTCTCTCTCTCTCTCTCTCTCTCTCTCTCTCTCTCTCTCTCTCGACAGATCTACAATTTCGTGCACTCGACCGACGCGGCGTGCAGTAACGTTACAACAGTTGTTCACGGTTTACTACAATCAATCAACCTGATGCGCTTTAAGCTTCGTGCATTCCCAGAGTAAATTAGCCCCCGGTGAAACGAACGCGTCGACGTTTAAAAAGGGTTCATTCATTCGCGTAATGCGCGAGATATTGCTGCCAGTTTTAAGTAATATTTATTTACACCCGTTTTCGTTTCATTTTCGCACATACTAATACGTTGCCTGTTGCAATTTTTGGCAAACGTCCGATCTTTATTTCTCGTTTCCACGCGTTTCTTTCATATTATTTCGATTTTCCGTTAGAATCAAAGAACTGACAAGCAACCCGGTGAAACCCGGGGCAGCAAGCCTCGGCAACGGGAAACGAACGAGGAAAAATACGTTAGGAGAACGATCAAAGTACAAACTTAGATTGTAAATTGCAAGGGCAAGCAAGTCGCAGCGACACGACACGGAAGATGGTCTGGTCTGGCGAACGCATCAGAGGTGTCCTTCGACCGCGCATAAAATGCAATTTGCTGGGTGTCAGACAGCCGTTACCGTTGCTCGCTCTGCTTCTGCAGGCAGCCGCGTTACGAAATTTAATTGGATTTATCGATCGGTTTTCTGATTCCCATTTCCCGTCTGGCCTGCTATCGGCCGAACCACGCAAAAATCTTCGCCGCCTGTGTAATCGATGTCGTAAACCCGGCCATCGATAATTTCCTCCTCGTTCTCTACCAAACGTTTATTGCTCATTCCAGGATTTCAGTCTGAATCAATCCCTCTGATCTGTACAGGAACTTGCTTCTACTTCTTGATAGTTCTCGTTCAGAGAGATTGCTCTTTGAAATTATTTAAATTAACTTCTCGTAATAAATAAATACGAAAGTCTATTGCTTCTTGAAAGGTTGAATAATAATTACATGAATTCTCAATTGCTAAGCGGGGAATGATAGAAATGGACTATTTCATAGAGAAGCAGAAACTGTCTTTTTGTTCCTCTCGTAAATAATTGAACGTCGAATAGTTCACTGTACAAATTTTGTTCTTTTCAACTATATTATCGACAGTGATGAACGAAAAGAGCTGTCTTATCTACAGCAGCATGAAATAGTTCTAGTTTACCGACAATCGAAATAGACGGTGGCTCCTCTTATCGATCAGAAACTCTGCAGTATCTATCGCTGGTATTATACTGTCAGTTGGCAAGTTACCATACTCTATGCATCGGTCGGTAATGCAGATTCGGTAATGTAATTGAAATATCAAAGTAAATCCTTCGGAAACCCAACAGCCTGTGAGATGTCATTCACAAAACCAAATTTCTATTATTTCGATCTTACGATATTACATTAAAAGTGATCGTAGAAACGTCACGAAGACGGGTGTAATAAATCATTTTACGAGTAGCCAAAAAATCTGAATGAACCCTGTGATTGAAATTGTACTCAACAACGAGTTTGACATCTCTAGAAACACAACGAGGAAACGTCTCGGGAACGAACTAATTCTATGCAAATCAAGGAGGCGTGGCATAGAATTCCTAGATGTATCATTATCATCGGTCCGATACATTACGTCCTACGTGCAATCATCCGATCGCAGGTGCATATAAGCGTGTGTTCGATATAGCGAGCGATATACATTACCGGAGATATCCCGGTGATGTGTTTAATTGTGACAGAACAATGCGATGTGCACGAGAATATTATCGTACGCGATAAGTTCGCCGATGGCACGATTATGCTAATGCACCCACGGTTTTACAAACTAACGTTGGAAACGCGGTTAACGAAACTAGTATCGAAATCGAGACTCTTTTTCCGCAATTTATTTCGAACACTTTGCCAACGAAGGGTGAAATTTGCCGCAAAAGAATCAAACTGAATGATGTATGAGAAAAATGCTCGTAGAAAAATGCAGGTTTTTCCTTTTTTGAGAGTTCTCCAGAATTCTCAAAAATTTCATTAATCGTTTTAACCACCGTTGCAACCAATTCTGACGTCGATTGACTAAAAAATTCTTTCTTGGTGAGACTGGAATACAATTGGAAAATTACGTGCTTCGTGTTCGAAGATTATTCGGAAATGAAATCGACTACGTAGAATCACAGCAGAGGTCCATAGTCAACGAGATACACAAACAGCGACGATACAATTTTTCAATGTACACCGCGGGAAAAGTGAATTCTGTTTCATGAAAAGTTTCCCGCGTCTGCAAGAGTTGCCGAGTCGAGCGTACTCTTGCGAGGCAAGCCACGAAAAGGGAAGTTTATGCTGTGAAACTTTCACGCGGCCACCACGCGGCGCTATGCAAATAATATAATTTTCTTAACTTTCTTATCGCGAGTTCTCCCTCCGAGGGAACGCCGATAAATTTATATTTTTCCGTGTTACTCGTTTATTGCCGGTGAGAACATTTAGATCTACGCTTGAACATTTAGAACTTTCGTTCCTTGCAATACAGTACCGTGCTGTTCGGACAAGAAAGTATGTAAATAAATTGTATCGAGAATCATCAGCTGCATGTATATCATAGACAGGTCACAGTAATTTTAACATTAATATTAACAACGCGAATTGTACATTCGAAATGAAAGTAAAAATTTTCATCTTTGTGCATGCAACCGAACGATATTTTATAAAATCAAAGATATAAATAAATATTACTCGCGAAGAGAAGAAAAATCGTAAAGATTGTAGTATTCGTTCGAACTCGAACTTCGCAATTTCAACAGCTCGTTTCGAAATTCTACGACTGTTTAAATTCCCCTCGCAGGGAATCGCGTTCGTGAAAGAGAATCCGACTCGTCACATTGATTCGCAATCAACGCCGCGGAATAAAATATTTCAACAAATCTATAACGCAAACGAACCGAACATCCAGTCGAAAAATTAAATCACAGTTGACAATTTACATCAGCAGGGGAAGCATACAGACGAATAGAGAGGAAGAGAGAGAGAGAGAGAGAGAGTCTAAAATATCCCGCTGACATGGGTGATCGATTAATTGCCCGGTTCACTTTGCCGATACTCGTTTCCTGGCCAATCAACGAGAGGAAAAACGAAGGCAAGGAACGACCGTTGCTGGTATTCCAGATTTCCGTACGAGGAGAACGACCATTACTCAGTCTACTGAGCACGAACGTCCACGACGCGATGTCTCGCGACATTTTCTTGCGACGATACCGAGCTAGTCGCTCGTTTTCCCGAACTAGCTCGCTTGGTTCTCGAGCAAACTCCGCCAACAGCCGTTGGCAGTACAGAACAAGGAAAAACACGAGTCGTGCATCTCGAATAAGGAATGTCCACCATGCTACCCCTTGCTGGGTCTCGCTCAACTCTCAATTGTTGCACCGCAATTGGACTTGTGTGTTCGAACACACTGGAAATTGTCAAATTGTTATTTTCAATATTTGCATCGCTTGTATGGAAGTATTACTAAAAATAATACGAAATTTAATGTAACAACTTGAACATTACAACAGTGCGAACATTACAATATTCTGGTGAGAAAAAAAAAAAAAAAAAATTGAAAGCTGTGTCTGTCAGTGATTTGATTTGGTACCGTGGCAAGTAGACGGTTCTCCAGGGAATCCTCGAAATTGAAATTGAAAAGGACGATCTATCGCAGTGTGTAAAAATTTTCCTGGAGAACGAGCTCTGCGCGCAGCGAGACTTTCGATCGCGACACGACGAGCGTGAAAGCGTGTCTTCGTTGCGATCGTCTTCGTTGCGAGACCCGGAGGAGTGACCTAAAGCCGGCTCGCAAGGGTGATAACTTTCCGCGCGACGGGGCCGACAAAGCAGCTTATATGGCAACTTACGCGGCAACTCGTTTCGCCAAAGCGGTTTTCTATCTCGCGCTATTCGCTCCCATAGAACGTAGAAGGACAGTCGAGGCCTGTCGCGGCTATACGTATTAGTGTACTTGCTTGTACAAACAGGCTCGCGTTAGAAAAGAACGACGACCGGAGGGACAGAGACACTGCGTAGGAAGAGAAAAGAGTCGGCACGACGTTGCCGGCGCAGAATTTCGCCGGGATTCGTCAAATTTCTAATTAAAGGTCTGGAATGATCAATTTCGTCGAACGGTTTCCCAACGAATCGCGACGTTGCACGATGCGAGGATTGCGAAATTGTTCTTTCGAATTTTTCAGTGTACCCGTCGTGTGAAAGATTTGTTTACTTGAATTAAATTCTGTTGCGATTAGAGACTAAAGTATATTTGTCAATCTTGGACATTTTAGAATGTTCAGAGACTAGATTTGACTAGTTCTTTCAAACATTTCCTTGCCATTAATATCGATCAAGTTAAACAATAAAATTATTGATTCTTCCTCCCCAAAAAACTAACGTTACTTGTTTGTAATTTAATTCAATTTTACAACATATTTGCACATAGTCAGCTGTTTGACGAATATATAATCGTCGTTCTAGCGACACGATCCACAGGCACAAAATTTTAAAAGCACCACAGCTGAGAGGTGTGAATTTCAAACAAACGAGATGTCTATCTCTCGAAACGTCAGTGCTTACTTTTATCTCTGAATAACACATCGTCCCGTAACTGTCATTTGAAACTAGACCTTTCTCCCCCCTAGAATCTTACGAATCTACGTCAATTCTCACTTTCATCATCGGCGTCCAAGCGTTCGACGCCAGAATCGAGCGTCGAGGCGAGCAGTTTCTTTCGTCTTTGATCGTTTGCACGTCCGGTTTCGAGAATGGTGAATTGTCGCTTACCGCCGAGTTGGTCGTCTGAACGGGCATCTTGGTCCCCAGTCCGGTGAGTCCTCCGAGACACCTACGCGCGCAATCGGGATCGTTATCTTCGCAGATGGGGCAGCCTACCGTCGATGAGCCGCTCGCTTCCCTCAGCACGTGATTGCTGCTGGTGTTGGTGGTGTAACCCTGGTCGGAGCTCGCGTTCGAGTTCGGCCTCGAGTCGTCCGAGCTGTCGAACGGTTTGATGTTTCGCGGCCGATGCACGATACCCACCGGCTCCCATATCTCGCTGGTCGACGAGGCGTAATAATTGTTCTCCTTGGTCTCGCGGCTCCTCTCGTCCACCACCTTTCCACCGCGCGCCACCGTCACCTCTTCCTTCGTCACGATCGACGACTTTACGCTCAGCGACGTCTCCAGCCGTACCGGCGCCCTTTGCAAGCATTCCCCCAGGTTACCAGGTATCGCGGTGGATCTCTCGCCTCGAGCATCGCGCGCATTTTATCTACGAGGTTTCGGGAACTTTCGGGACGAACCAATGGAACTGACGGAGACTTCGGGAGGAAAGGAGATACGATGTTAACGTGTCAAGTGCCGTGCGTATTTTGCTTGTCTTTTTTACGCCATTCGATACAGTTCCGCGGTAAGCAAAACGCGAGATTACATAGAATTTTGTAAAAATTGTTACTGTGAATAAATATTGGTAGAAGCGTGACCAAGAAAGTTGCAACGTTCGTACGTGTGGCGGGTGCGAAGGGAAACCACATCTTTGCCTATTAAAATTATTATTACACTGTGTACTATTTATATAATAAATATCAATTAATACTATCAATATTCAGTATACTGTTCTTTCCTGTAATTTTAAAGTTTTTCAATGTTTAATACACTAGTGCTAAATTTGCTTCGCCAGTCACCGGACACCGTCGTGTACGGCACTCAACGTGTTCAACAAAAGAAGCTAGTTAATTCTTTATCCGCGTTCCAAAATTTCTCTCTCAAATTTCAGAAAAATTCTCGAAAAACTGAATTTCGGAAAGACATAGAAGGAAATAACTGAAACTCGATCTACTTTCTACGCGTGCAAAAGATGTTGGAAACGTTTCTAGCGAAAGGATTCACCAACGTTTTATAAACGATTTTCTGTACGAGGATAGACGCGAACGCGCGCGATAGCGATGACGATGGCCGATTTATTTCGCGCGGGAGTTAGCTCGAGAATGATCCACGACGATACCTCAGTATTCCAGCTTTGACAAGGATCTGATTGAGCAGATCGCACGGTGGCACCTGGCCGGTTATCATTGCCTCGCGAATGGCAACGCCATCCGGACCCTCGAGTGGAATCGGCACGCCGTTTATCAGTAACACTTCCTCCTCTCTCATGGTGGACTTCTTCTCGCAATCGACCACCTTCACCCCGGGCCCGAGAATCGACTCCACTGTCGACTGTATCTCGTGATCGTCCATTCCTGGGGAAACGTGCGCGAAACTTGTTGTTGTTGTTGTCGCCGATTAGGGCTTAGAAACCTCGGTGCGAAGATCGATATGGACGTGGTCGCGATTCACTGTCTCGTGAAACTACGAAACTTTTGACAATTTCGGAACGTTTGGAAATTTCATTAGCGTTATTGCGCTGTATTGCGAGTAAATGGATAATACATTTGTACATTTTATAGACATAGAAACGAGATGGAATGAAATGCGAACAGAAGAGACTTTCGTGTACTTTATTACAGTAAATTTTACGACTTGGTCGTTATTTATCTTTGCGCTTTGAAGTTTTCCACGAGTTTAGTCGTGCAGCGATGTTCAATATTGATCGTAAACGATGAAACGGAGAAATCAACGGGAAACCGAGTTGATTAATTTGGTTAACTCGCAGTTTAATTTCGTCTCAGAGGAGAGATTGCTCTCAGACTTCTCGAGAAAAATTGAAATTCCCGTTCGTTTCGAACGATAATTGGCCGGGAAGCGAAACGAAACGAAACGAAACGAAACGGAACTGGTGTTTTATATTCGACCAATATCGAGCCGAGAATTTCTCAGTTCTCGATGGTAGAATATTTCGAGCAACGTTCAACGTTCAACAAAGCAGCAACAAAGAAGGCTTTTGATATTAATCTCTGTTCTCGAGTTCCCGAATCGCTTGAAATTCTTTCAACGGCAACTTCCTGGAAACTGACGCGCGACGGATGAAATATTATTCAGCTCTGGAATGCTTTTCGAGCGATTTTCATTTCAAACCGTGGCTCGAAGCCGCGCGCTCGAACATCCTCCCTGAACGATATCATCAACGCGCGTCGAATCAAATCGAATAACGTTGATTTCGTCGCGTGTGTCTCCTCTCACGATGTCAGAACGAAATGCAATATTTCCTGAATCGTGAGTCATTTACGATTTCATTCGACTGTTGTTCAAAATTCTTTTATTTTCAGAAATCTTTGTCTAGAGAAATTTTACGTTGACAGGAAATTGACAGGTTCCATACTTCCGCGTGTGGCCGCGTATCGAGTATAATTGAAAATTATTCAAAGAATATTAGCCTTCCTTTTCGAGTACCACTAAAGTCCACCGCCACTGTCAACGGGAACGAATTTTCTTCCGCACAGCGTAACTGTATTACGCCAGAATCGTAAAATTAATCGACAAAGGGCGAACGAATGGAATTCGGTATCAATTAAACACTGCCAACTCTGAGCGCGGCGAAATGGCGAAACGAAATTCGCGAGACGTCGTTAAGTCGTGCGCCGAGGAGACAAAAACGAATCCAAGGAAAACGCTAATGCAATAATTTGCACCTGCCCGACCCGTCGAAGATAAGTCACGTTAAAACACGCCCCCCTCGAGGAGGGGAACGTCGGAGGAATGGAATCAGCTGCACGCTGAATTGCAAATGAATCCGAGGTAAAAAGGAAAACGTGATAATATCGCGGGAGCGGCAAAGTCTCTTGTCCACCGAGCCTTCGTCTAGATCTCAGATCAAATCGACGACGACGTGAATAATCGTCGGATTATTTTTAGTAGTCGGCTACTTTTTCCACGCTGTCTGCGAAGAAGCTTCTTCTCGACACTAACATCTGTTTGACAGGTCTAGTCACTTTCGCCAGCACGCGCGTGCATACGTTACAAGCGGATTTATGAATACGAATAGATTGCGTTCAATGCCACGCGTTTTTACATACGTTTATTCATTTTATTTCTCAATCAACAACAAGTTAGATACCATCGTTTATTCAAATACGACGTATCGAGAGGAAACTTCCATATTCAATTCTGAATGTGTTGACATTCTTGTCAACTATTGAAAGAAAAATAATTCGTGGCGCGATAGTAAGCAAAGCGACAAAAAAGTAGATGAAGTAAAAATTGCGTAGCTAATAAAAACGCGCGTGATTTAGGTTAGGGAAAAGAAAGTGATTGGGAGACGAAGCTTCGACATGACTGTCGACGATACAATGCTACGTGGTATAGTGTCACTATTCGATACGAAATTTGAACAGCACGATCGCGCCGCGTGGCGCTGAAACAGGTTAAGAATATTCGCTCAGTTGCATCTCCAAGCACGAAAGCTGTGAGAAATTGAAAGAAACGAATCTCTAGATAATCTCTGTCTCGCGACATTCGAACTTCGCATCTTTGTCCCCCTCCTCAGTGTAAAGATTCTGCCTGTTGCGAGCAGCCGTTTTGTAAAATCCGAGGCGGTCCCGAGTGCTAAGAAAATATCACGGCAGAGTTCGAGTAATTAACGAGCGGTGCATTAAACGAACACTTGCCCGGAGCAAAGCAAACGAAAGCCAAGGCGATCGATGAGGAATCGGTTCGGTGAACGAGCACAGCTGCGCACGCGCGCAACCGGAGCGACGCGTTTCAAATAATTCAGCAGGCAAGTCACGAGAATCACGGGGATCTCGAGACAAGAAGCTCGCGGCAATTCGTGAAGGCTCAGGTAATATCGACAGAGAGAGAGAGAGAGAGAGAGAGAGAGAAGGAGAGAGCACCTGCACACGTGCGTTCCACCACCTGACTAACCGATCGAACTAACCTAAGTTAACGCTACCTGAGTGGAACTCAACGTGCACCTGCCTCCAACGATCAGCATCCGAATTTGCTCAGCATCGTCTGTTCAACACTGTTTACTCGTATATTTGTCTGTCCATGAAACTATCATAGACTCTCGTAAAAATTATTTCAATTATAGAAAACTCGAGAAACTGGAGGGTCTATTCTCCTTGCAAGTGTCACGTGTTTGGTTATATTTATTTCGTCAATTATAGAAAAGTCGATGAAGAATCCATTTCTTGCAAGTTACCTCAAATATTTCGCCAATTGTAGAATACTCTTATCCAAATTACGAAGAATCTCTTTCTAAATATTTTGTCAATTTTTTTTTTTTTTTCTTCATATTACGCGCATTCTGCCAATTTTGTACACCGTCCTAGTTGGATAAATATCTCGAAAGGGAATCGAAACTCTGTGAAATTTTACAACGATGTACGAAAATCTTCAAAGTCGATCGAAACGCTGTCTGGAAAACTAGGCTTGAGGTTTGCTTGTGAGAATTTCGGGAAGCAGAATTTCCAGCGAATATTCGAGGGAAGTATTTTCCAGAGAAAACTCCGCGGTCCAATTTACCCTTATCAATTTATACCGTTCTCGTCGCGCGTTTCATAATATGCTCGCTCCGTGTCGCGGCGATCTTCAAAATCTTTAAAACTCAGACGAGAAACAGTCGTTTATTTCTTATAGAACGCTGTTCCATTATTCATGGCCTGATGTGACAATAGACACGACGCATTTCCATCACAACCGAGATGACTCCTTCTCTGCGATAAATCGGTCAGACTTTGCCAGTGACCTCGAGGTCACAAACGAGATTGAGAATGATGCAAAGGACGCGTTATTTTGGTTCACGCACACGCGTCTCATTTTTCACGGGTAAAAAAATAATAGTACAAAAGTGATACAATTATAAAAAAAATTTTAAATGTAATGAGGTATGAGATTGAGTGAAAAATTACAAGGAGATACTAAGTAATGAGCGTTTAAAAGATGGAAATGAATGGTTAAAAGCATCGATCAAACAATGTGCATTATTAAGGTTAATAAATGTACGAGTTATACGGGTTATAGAAGCAATAATATGTTCGATGGTGTTCAATGTGAAGCAATTCAGAAAAACGTAGTGATCTGGAAGGGACATTAAGTTTAAACATTTCGATTTGGGCACGAGATCAGAATATTCTATTTACATCGTCGAGAAAGCAAACTAAGGATCAGCCGGAGAAACAACATGATATTTATGGGCGGGAGAAACGCACACACGTCGAATCTCTTTACCGCGAACTTCGTTTCTTCCGTGCATGCGGATAGAATGTAAAAGAGATTCGTTCAGAGTGTGACCAGAGTGTGGCCGCGTATTACGAAAAAATGTCGCGAGGCGAAAGCTCGTTTCTTTGTTTCTCGGCAAGCGTGAAAAGTAACAAGAGACGGATTAAATATTCCAGGGGAGAAGAGAAATTAAATATCTCGGCTGAAGAATTTTTAAAGTAAAGGTAATGCATCACGTCTGAAGGTAAATTCGTGCATTTTTCTCGCCGAGTAGTTCTCGCAGGAGGAACTGGGTCGACCCAGTATTTTATGGGTTCATTTAAGTGTAATTCCCTTAATCCCACGATTAAGCATACTTTTTTTCTACCTCGTGAATTAATGATATTCTCAAGTCTCAGAACATAATAAAAAAAAAAAGAAAAAACAGAAAAAAGGAATTTTTGTTATTGAAAGAATTAAGAAGAATTTCAAATGTATTCTAACCGTAGATCCAAGAAATATCCGAGATGTGAGAGATGTAATTCCAATACACGTAACGTGTTAAGGTTCATCCTTCTAACTTTTTATCTTCGACAAACTGACAAAGTTGAAGCACGTCGACGATGAGAGCTATCAAGCGAGTCCAATTAAATCCATCCAAGTAAATTACGAGTTCCTTTCTAAATGTTTTCAATTACCATCGCGATTACGCGTAAGTGTCGCGGCGAACATTCTCACGTGACGGTAACGAACATCTTGATAGCATTCACCGTTCAATTTCCCATGGAGAGAGGAACGATTTAACGCGACAAACCGCGACAGCGTACCATAATGTCGTTACTCGCGATCCGATTCGAACGAACGTGTCCGGTAAATTATCGACTTATCGAACTGTGCTCGGTAAATTTTACTCCCGCGAAACACAAAAACCCCATCGTCGCAGTGTTTTCAGATCCTTTAAATTTATTTCGTCCTGTAAACTCGAGAGGGATGCCCATCCTACGATTATTGATCACGCGCAACGATACGAGTGCAATTTCGTGGCGAAGAAATTGCTTCGCCATAATGAATGATCTTGTTTCAATAGGGATAAGATTTTGATTCATTCTTTCTAGAGAGACGCAAGGGAGGTTCAATTATTATTTGTAAGCCAATTACATTTTCTAAAGAGATTATACCTTCGGTTAAAACTCAATATTGTATATTTCATAGAATATTGAATGAAATTAAACAGAGAGGACGAAACTAATTCAAATTTTTGACAAGAATTAAATAATATTAGGCTGAATGAAAAGTAACTACGTTCTTTCACGTTTCCAGCGAATTTTCCGCGAGAAGCAAAAGCTTTATCAGACAATTTTGTTCGATTCGCTTCGCAACAAAAAGCTCGAAAAGGTTCTTATCTCTTTTGAGGTATCGTTTATTTCCAAAATCCTGCATTTCCTTTCTGCAGAACAATCAAGTATCGGATTACAGAATGAATTTGCGGTTTCAATTTAGTCACATTTTAGGATACACAAATCGAAAACAGAAGATGCAATTACTTTTTGGCAAATCCAATAATTCTCTCGACAATCCCCGGCTCCCTAACTCCCAATTTAGAGAAACTATTCCGAATAGTGACGAATGCGACCGTTCAACGACCACCAATCCCAGCGATCCGCAACTTTCAAAACTCGTTTTCTTTTCAATTAAACTTGTACATACACTCGCCAACGTTGAATTATCGCCGATTCGCGAGCACTGCAACGACGCGAATCGGCGATCGTGACGTATGATCGAGGGGTTTATTTTTAGTCGGCGAGACAAGACGACGCGTGGCGCGGAACTGGAAGGAAGAAGAGGAACAAGTGCTACGGGAAAGGCGAAGTGCGTCTGGCCGGGGCAAGAAGGGCTAATTAATTGCCAGCGTGCTAATTAAGGGCGAGAAACGTGGTGTCGCGGCGCTCTATTTGCCCAGCAAGCCGAGCACATAGAAGGCCAAGCCTGTTTGAAACACTGTTTGCAACCTTCCAAGTTCAGACACCAAGTTCCCATTGAGTCTCATTAGTCGTAATCGCGTCGCGTTCACGGTTGGCGAACGAGGACGTTTGGACGTTGATGCGTTTGTCGATGAAATTCGTCGGGTGCGTACAGGTGTCCTACAGGGCTGATCGAACGTCCCGTGAAATCACTGTCGCGCAAATGGAGACAAATTCCAGCGTGAAAGTTGGAAACACCGAGTGCGGTTCGACGACGAGAAAATGGCTTGTACGATGCTTGTCACTGGGCTCGCTCGTGGTTTCCAAAGATTCGCGGCTGGATTTGCCGAGGCTACATCGATCTTCGTGAGCTTCTTGTCGGTGACAAGACGTCTGAAGAAAATTTCGGTGGAAAATACTGGAAATTAGTATTCTGAACGCGTTGGCCCGAGTCGCGACGTTGATTGTTCTCAGCTTATAAGTTGACTCTCGATCGCTTAACGCTCGAAAAAATATTTGTAATTTAAATTATAATTGTTAATTGCTACGTTTAAGTAAAAAAAATTGTTACAAAACATTTCCAATATGTAAGTCTACGCATTCCTTGCATATTCTGGCATATTTTACTCGCATAAAGATAGTCCGAATCACAAAATTGTCATTGATCACGTTGCGAGTGGTATTCGATTTCAAAGAGCGTAGAAATGAAATGTAACGAAGAATTTCTCTCTCCATCTATAAATTTGTACAACTAACAACTCTTCCCTCTTATTTCTATCGTTTTACTAAAACGGCAACAAAATATCTCCTAAACTGTTTGTTACACCATCGAAGTACAATCGCGTTCACAGACAGGCTTCAACGGAACGATAAAGAAATTCAACGAAATTATCGGCACAGCAAATACCGAATCCACAATCACGGCGAACGATTGAAAACTGCGAAAAGAAGTGGCCAGTACAGGTAAAAAGAAACGAGGGAAACGTAACGGTGTCCGTCGAGTCCCGTAGGCGAACGGCGTTAATCACTGGGTAAATAAACCTAGGGCCAATTTACGTGTTTCAATAAATGCCTCAATTAAAACTGTAAAGTGGCGCGCGCGCGCGCGCGCGTTTGCCGCGTGTTTTTCTTCTTCTTTTTTTTCGACACGTGCTCGCGCTCGAAAGCACTGCCAGGCTCTCTCGCTCGAATTAATTAGATTCCTCGGGTTCGGGTGACTAACGAAGACGTGGAAACGAGGGACACGCGAGTCCACGCGTTCGAACGTTACATCAGACCTGTCTGTCGTCCGGAACGTAGCGGGTGCAATACCCAGTGAAACGCGGCACGCGGCTCACCGCTTCACGAGTCACGATGGCCGACGCGCCGGCAAAACGAAAGTTAAACGCCCTTCTCGGGCTTGGGTGAAAACTCGCGTGTGAGATCTGGCCGGATAAAAGAAAGCGTCAGCCGTGATTGTGTGCAAATTGCGCGCCGCGTTACCCTGTCACGTTAAACACCAACCTTTTCGCGGCAACAACGTGAAAAGGATACGTTCCTTCCTTTCTCTCCTTTTTCTTCCGCAAGAAATTTAAAACAGTCGTCCAATTGTCAAACAGAGTTGCTCTTCCCTCTCTCTTTTTCCGCAGTTGGTATGCCCGGGGCGACGTTTGATAGAATTACTCTTTGGGCCGGAGTTAACATTGGCCTCAAGTTTAGCATATTGTTGTTGACCGTTATTGTTGTTCATGCAGACTTGTTAGGCGTAGCACGGTTTCTTTTTTATCAAGATATGCGTAAATTCGATTGTTTGAGATTTTGGTAATGTACCTTATTGATTTTGGACCGACTTGTTTCCCTATTGCAAGGTCTTGGAGGCTTGTGTCGTCTATTGCGTGAATGACGATAGCTTGGTCTTTTGTAGGTGATGCATCGAGTTGTGCTGCGCGAGAGTATGATTTAATGGAGTTGTTTGTTTCCGTTTGGTTAGAAAATTGGGAACCCCTGCATTCAAAGGTCCCAGCAGGTTGTTGTTGGTTAGTCGGTGTATTCATTCCTGTGGCATTCCTTTGTGTTCAGGCACGAAATTGACGTTTGTTTTCACTAACACTAACACTATAATAATATGGATTGGAACTCGTAAGCGAAACTGTGTCGGACGTACGTTACGTCGGCTAAACCGAAACAGTCGTCCAATTGTCCAGAGTTGCTCTTCCCTACTCTCGCGCAGCGATCGCATCCTTTTGGAATTCCAGAGGATTCGATTTGATTTCTTAAAACTTTTTTGAAGCGAAATCGTGTACATGTTTGTCTGGATAATTTGCACGTTGCGGCTCGCATGGTTTGTTCGTCGACTGTGGTTAAGAGCGAAATAGCGCCAATTGAAATTGTTTGCAACGCTACGGTATGCCGTGTAAATGAACGGGATAATTGAACGAATATAATGTGCAGTCTAACAAACAGGCAACGAGTGATAGTTTAACAGAATGCACGATGAATTTCGCGAATGCACGCGACGCCGTATCGTGTATCATTCACCGCAAATGTTGCTCGATTGCAACATAATTGACTGTTTGAAAACGCACACTGTCCGAGACGCAACATATAGCGACTCGTTTCACAAGAGCAACGTTTTACAGTAATTTAATCGTCGAACGTTGTAATTTATTCGCAGAGAGAGAGAGATCAGTTATCAAAGATAGTATTCAATTCAACTCAGCGGGTGCGTCTTTGGAAAGATAAACATTTTCTTTCAATCTCCCCGCCGAACGTACTAAAAAAGGCTATAAACGAGCTATAAACGAGCGATCTTCAATGTTAAATTACTCTAAAAATAGCCACTTACACTTTGCACCGAGTTACCCCACGTTTCTTTACCTTTTAACGCGCGACCACGACAAAAAAAGAAGTACGCACTTCTCGACCAACGTTCTACGTAACTAATTGCAAGTTAAATTTCAAACCAACGCCAACTCATAATGCGTATTTTCCTCTTTTTCCTCAGCTCTCCCTTTCTCTCTTTCTCTCTCTTCGATTAAAACGAAGACTCGCGACGGAATTTCGTGATCGTTCCCTCGCATGCTGATCGTCCAGTTGGTCTATTATCTAGGTTACTAATTAAAGTGCGCGCATCAACAAGTGGGGGACCCGGTTTTCGCTTCATTGTCTTGCCGTCTGTCCTCAGTCTGGTTCCCCTGCGTCCGCTACCGGACGTAACGATGACGAAACGAAACAGACGTACACCGATCCTGTTGTTCACCGTGCGAGGGAACAACCAACGTGGATCGCGTGTTGTTCTCGGATCCGGGGGCTCGTGAGAACCAAGACCGTGACTCCTTGACATCTGGATAGGGGGAGAAGTCAACAGTCCGAGAAGGGGCCACGGTGCGTCGGTCGTCGCGTTAACCATTAATTAGTACGCGCGTTTGTTAATCTGCGTTCTATCTTTTTATCAATTACCAAAGTAACAGTAAAACTCACCATCCTGTGTTGCATGGAGATTTTCAAAGTTAAGATGAAACGTCTACTGCGTATTTTACATTTTACTGGCGTACAGTATAATTATAATAATAAAGTAATATATATATATATAAAAGAGCCTGTCCATTTTACGTGAGCGTTATAATTGTTTCATTGCAACAGAAACTTCAACAATTTATCATTTTCAGTTTAAAGTCTGTTTCTGTTTGTTAAAAATACAGAATAGGAACTCGAGGTAATTTATTTGCCTGTTGAATACATTTTTTGACATGATCGACAACCGATGAAGAAGAATCTTCTTTATTACTCGAAGTGCAGTAAATGGAATCTCCGATTTAAAGAAACCGCGTAAATGAAGATCGCAAATGAATATTCGCGGAAGGATCAACGTTCCATAACGAATTTCAATTATTCATAGTGATCTCATTCCATGCCCAGTTATCTCTCGTTTCGCTTTCGAGGTCGCGAGTGAAATTTTCTCAACGCGTAAAGAATATTTCGTAAAATTTTCTCTCGTTTCGCGCACAGTTTACGATATATCGAGCAGATGTACTTCCAAGACCACTACCAGGGATTCCGTTCGTAATATCTTAGTCGGGGCGAAACGTGGAACGAGGCTCACGTGAGTCAACGAATAAACTTTGTTCCAAGTTGTTGCGTGATAAACGGAAACGCAAATGGCAAGTCACTTTTCCTTTCGCGAATTAATACACTCGCTGTGGCCTGCGTGTTTCACGTTCACTATGTATACTATCGGAAACATTATTAAAGGCTCCGACGCGTTTAAGTCACCGTGTTTAATTGAATCGTTAGCTAACTAATTGCAAGTTCAAAATTCACCGGCGAATTCGCAAACTTTTTAATTACCGATCGAAACGATTAACGAATAAAATCACGTGTAACTGACACAGGCTGTTGTTTGCGTTATTCGTCCGAACGTGGAATTATGCCATTAAACACGGCGTATTGTTAAAACGCGGTAAGAACAATAACAGAATTTTCACGTGCGATGATTTAGAAAAAATATAAAGGAAGTTTATTAATTTAGGAACAAAAACGGCAAGAGCAATAACGAATAACTTTAACCTACGATGATTTGAAAAAAATATAAAGAAAGTTTGATTTAGGAATTAAAGAATATTGAGAAGATATCAAGCTCTCACGCGATTGCAACTCGTACACTTTTCCAATTTTTATCACGTTGCTATCGTGAAACAATTTCAATTTCGAGACGAGACTCACTCGAGACGCTTCATTTGTTGAAAAATTGCGGCGCCGCGCGAATCTACGAGCAGAAACTGACAAAACAAAGTGCGTACGCCTCGAGATTGTCTACGAAACGCAATTTCCTCGGCAATGTGCTCTGGTATTACACAGAGTCGCGAAAGCTCCATTTTCCTGCAGCAAGCTCAACATTTTTTTCCGTACAAATGTGGCATCACACGTGAAAATGAAATTGAAAGGCCTAACGAAGTGAAATTTCGCCGCTTTCGTACGCCCGTAGCTACGCACGAGTGAACTTTGAAACAATTTCATTGCATTTGCATTTGCAAAAACTGGCTCCGCGTTCTTTGGTGCCGGTCTGAGCTGCTTTGACGACAAACGATATACATTACGAAATATTATACGCACCTCGCTCTCTAAGCAGAATCTTATCGCGCGACCAAGCTATCGTGCAAAGTCGCGTCCCGTTTCGCAATAAAAATCTTTATGTGTTTCCACCAATTCTATTATCATTCACGACTAAAAACGAAACGATTTACGTACTGGAAAACAGGCCGCGCGAATAATTGGCGAAGGAAGGATAAACGATGAAAAGTGAGCAAGATAGTAGAAGAAGAGACGCATCGATTCCAAACGTGAACATAACTGTGAATCTAGCAAATAATATTATGCAAATCTACAAAGAGACGAAAGGAAGAAATGCATTAGTGAGAGAGACCCGAGAGAAGCGATTGCGATCCGACGTTAATTCCACGCATAGCGTGGTGGGAATCGCTTCATACAACATTATCAAAGACGCGCAATTCGATGACGTTTGATATTCAGTTTAATTAACCACCGGATCGTAACGTACCGTTTCGCTATGGCCGTTTTGAAACTGAGTCTCGTGACTGGTTAACGCGTTTTCTACCGATCTGCGGATCGTCGCGCGAAACCTGTTCGTCGGCGCGCTGTTATCACTGAGAATCGCGGCAGCGTCATTTGCTTCGAGAATCAGTAGTCGTACTGTGCGCAATCGGGGACTCGTCCTAGAATAACGAATAAAATTTTCACGACGAGCAACAGCCTCGTGCAAACGAATGGATTTCGTTAAAAGTCCGGAGCCGGGCTTTGACCAATTGTGAACTGCCACTTTTTACGACAAACGAAGCTACGTCCGGGGGAGAACGTTTCGCCCGGCGTGATAATTTGCCGGAGAGCCAGAAATCGAATTCCACGAGAGGCGAAAGAACGTCTCGACGACAGTGAATGAAGTTGCTCGATTGAGGAAATTCCGGATGCTCGGATGAAAGTTTGCATTGCTTTCTGCGTCGATGGGGACATTTGAATTTAAATCAAACGAAAGAGGAAACAAACAAAATTGAAAATGCATTTCATCCGTGTCTTCTCTGAAAGAGCGACGAATTGTTTGGCCGTTCTTTGCAAATAACAATCGAGAGAAAGAGAGAGAGAGAGAGAGATAGAGAGAGAGAGAGAGAGAGAGAGATAACCCGCGATAAATCATGAAACGAAACGCGAAGCACATTTTGTAGCCGAAATATATTTTCCACGCGTTTGACACGTTTGATAATGTAACGCGATATAAATTCAACGATCACGACCTCAAAGGTGATTTACATAACACGATATACTTAAACTGCGCGGAGTGCGAAATTGCTCGGCTGGCGGCTCTCTAAATACTTTCGGAATTATGGCTGGTGCTCATGCGGTTCATTTCGTTGGAAGGAGGCCAGGAGCGCCCTGCTAACTCGATTTAAAATTGAAATTCTACCCAGTCCCATTGTGATGTCATCTCGTTCAGGCCGGAGGAACGCGAGCACGAGGAATTGTTTTCTTACGTGAAGTTATTCAGCGCCGCGTCACTTAATAACGGCGATCAATGTCGCTCACAATGAACGATTTAAATATCGGGCCATTCTCGTGCAAATGACACGGCGAATGTTGCTCGGCGGTCGGAGTAAAATTTAAAATGCAAAGTGGGAATCACGTGGCAAACCGGAGATATTAATTATACGTCTCTTATGAATTACCAATAAAAGAAATTAATTCTCTTATGAATGACCAATTATATAAATTTAGGAATTACCAGTTGCACTTTCTAGAACTCTTCTGCGAAAAAAGTTAAACAATTTACACTTATTGTGCATTTGTAATTTCACGAGCATTGAATTTCAACTTGATTATATAATAATCAATACAAATAACGATGTTGAACGATGTCAGATAGTCTGTGCCACCTTCGTAAACATCTCCACATGTACACCACATTATAATTCACCGAATGGAGAGCGAGTTCGCGTCTACCGTTAACAAAGTGCAATTGATTTTCGCAACTTAATTTCGCTCGTGAAATCAGTAGAGCAGCGAACATCCGGAATAAAGGGGTAGCAGACACCCGGGCAACGTAAAATTTCGCTTCCGGCCAAGGTTCACCGCGAAGGAACGCAATTGTTTCGGCCGGCGCCGCGTTGATGAACACGTTCGCAATTAGGAAGCCAATTTGCCGGCGATTCTCGCGGTCTAAAGACGGCTAAACGCTCGTTCCTCGAGCGTCGAGTCCTGTTTGCTTCGTTTTTACGCGAGGATCGTCCCGATTTTACGCTCGGTTGGATCGCGGCCAGAGAGCGTGATACCGCGAAACTGACGTCGAAAGGGATGGATAACGCGTCCAATCGCGGGTGGACTCGCGGGCTGCGCGCCGAGGGTGGCTGCCCGAGCCGAAATTTGCATTGCAGAGTGAAATTAGCTGGGCAAAAAGTTTCGGCCGGCCCCGGTAAGGAATTTGCAATGTTAACGAGAGAGAGAGAGAGAGGCCGATCGCTGCGTTTCCGATGCACGTCGAGAACCTGGCACGTACTCTCGTTTGCACGTTAATTCGTTCTCAGCTTAAGTTCCAACTTCTTCCCCTTGCGATTCTTCCCGCGAGGTACCGCTCCGCGAGCTTCGTATTTTCCCAACGTTACTTTCCCTTCACGAGCGGGGCAAAACGAGCAGATCTATCGACTGCTGACGCTTGTCTGTTCTCACTGAATAAAATCGTGGCAATTGTTCCCTGCGCTCTGGATATTTTACAGATATCCGGGAATTGGACTCTTGAAACAGACTCAACGGATTTACAGTAGAATTTCAACTCTTTGACTGCGGCGACTAGCTATCTTCGCTGCTACTTGTACTCACATTCCCTCGTTCTCTTTTCTTCTGGCCAAATGTTCTTAGGGTACACTGTATAATTTATTCAGAAAAGTAACGAGCGAATAAAGTTGTGAAACTGGTCAGAAATTGAAATAAATAAACACTCACCTACACAGGAAAGGAATAAGTTTGTACGAGTCGATTCACGATGCGATTTATACAGCGAAATTAACAGAAGACTAAGGAGTATTAACAAAAACGTGCGAACATTGAAACAGTTGTCGATAGTTCAGTGATATGTTGCAGTTGCTACGTTACACGAAACTATAAATTCTACGGTTAAATCAATTTAATCGAACAGCGAAATATGTGATAGTAAGAAAAATTTGGAGGGCGTATACAGGCTGATTTACGTAACTTGCACACATGAAACAACTTTTCAATTAGGCGTCTTATGAAAAATTGTTTTTAATACAAAAGTTGTATGATTTTAAGGGAGACAAAATATGGCGTATTAATTTTTTGTGTGCGTTGAGGGATTTCAAAATTTTCAAGGTCATCTCTATTTTTTTCATCATAAATCAAAAGAATATTAAATTCTAAGTAAAAAAGTATGAACCTACAGTGGTCCTAAACCTAATAGTTAAGGAGATATTTTACGATAATTTGTCTCGAGCATTTATTTATTCGCAATAATTTATTAACATAAACTACACGTGATGCTCAAAATTGTGTCTATTAACACTTGTACAATTTTCTAATCGTGGAATCGACGAATCAACGGCATTCTGAATACGCGTTTCGTACTATATTGATGGTTCTGTGAGAACGTACATACATATACACCTTTAGCAGTGAAAGGGTTAACAGAAGGTGGAGAATTCTTTCTCTGTCACCAGGAGCGAGAATTAATTTCTAGTCCGTACTAGAAACTTTCCAAAAAATGCACAAACATCCGCTGCGTGTTCGGGACATCGCGTAGAATAGACGCGGTTATTGTTAGCGAATACAGTGGGAGAAGAAGTATCGCTAATTCGTCGAACACGTAACGGGACGCGCGCCGCGAATTCCACGCGTTTGCCTACTTTCTCGAAATAACCCGACCAGCGACCAGCCGGGGAAAATTGTGCACGTTCCGAGCACGTTTCCATACCGAATTCGAATGAATTTCCTTTGCGGAGAGCACCTCGAACGGTCGGCGATCCTCGTCGAGTTTGAGGGGTAAACGCGACGAGGAATTTTATTAATATTTAGGTTAGTGGAGCTCACAAGAAGAAAAAAAAGAAAAAAAATCGCTGCACGCCGAAATGGTCCTTTGAAGTTGGCTTGGAAGTGGTCTTGCGTAGAACGGGTGCAAAAGTGCACAAAGAAATTTTCTATTCGAAACTGGAGCTCCAGTTTCGACAAAGACGCGACAAATCCGAGACTCGTTCGTCGAAACGTCGAACGTTCGAGCGACCAATCGGCAAGGATAATTTAATTTTGGATTAAAGCATCCAGGAGGAAAAGGACAGAGTTCGATTCTCCGCGAGTTTGTCGAAACAGTCGAACTTTTCGCGACGCAAATCGCAGCCTAGTCTTCGTCGGTAAAGTGGCAGAGAATCGAGGCAATTAATTTGACCGACAATTAACAATCGTACGTTCGCATCGAATTGTCCAGAGCAAAAAAAGGTGAATGATTGTACGCTGGGGAGCGAGAATAAAATAAATTGACAATGACGAGACAGATCTGTGGGTAATTTTATTATATGACAATTTACGAAAAATCCCAATAACATGTTGTTTGTTATCTATGGTATTACGTAGAAATTGATTTGAGAATATATTTCAATAAATGAAATAACAGACTTGTGGATAACTTTATTACACAATAATTTACGAAAAATTCCAATACTCGTCATCTATGTTACGGAGAAATTAATTTGAGAGTATATTTCAATAAGTGAAACATACTGCAGTAGCTATTATTCGAAGTGACCTGTGGATAATAATTTACGAAAAATCCCGAAACACGCTGTTATCCATATGTTATCGCGTAGAAATTAATTTGAAAATATGCTTCAATGTATGAAGCATAGTGAAGCTACTACGTACAACCTAAAATATTTTGTCCGTGCCGTATCCGAAAGTTGAAATTCAATTGTTTTGGGAAACGCGAACTATTCCAGCAGACTTGAGCTTCAGGAAGCTGTTCTAGCTACGGACAAAGCTGTGTTGAACAAACTTTGTGGGGTTATATGTGTAACGACGCGGTTATTTACCTGTACTGGTAATATAGCAAAATAGCGAATCATCTCGTTAACCTGGTCGCTCATCTAACTAGAAATCTTGTTCGGTTTTACCGAGCGGAAAATGATCAAACGCGGTTAACCTATGGTTACTTGGAATCACAGTGCCAATGTTTCATTAGAACCAAATTAATCCGAGGTGTAGCAAACAAGCTCGTGTCCCGAAATGACAAAGTCAAATAGAGACTCGGGGAAAATTAATACAAAAAAATATTAAATTCCAAGCGAAAAATCTAAATTTGACAAGAGAACACGAAACCCAAGGGATTTACCAAAAAAAATTGGATTCCAAGATCCTCGCGTTTCAAAAGTATAACTTCAAAGTACCGGGAGAGTTCAGAAAGTTTCGAAAGGCTTGCAAGTAAGAATCGTTGCAAAGAGAAATGCAAAATACAGGCAGCAGCGAGGAGAATAGAGGCGAAAAATGAGTCAGCCGAGCAAATTGATATCGTTGCTTGATAATCAAATGATACGTCACACTCGAGTAATCGCATTGGTGGCATTTGAAGAGAGAGAGAGAGAGAGAGAGAGAGAGAGAGAGAGAGAAACGATCCGACACTGCGTGGCGGCTGCGAAACGTGTCAAGTAATTGGTGTCAAGAACGAGAGGCAGGAATCGTCGGAGAAACGCGTTTAAGCAATCGTCTTACGGGATGTAATGCATTTCAGGCAGTTAAGATAATCGTGAAACACTGGTTAAGAAAGGGATCTTCGTGGTACACGGTCGGTGCACGCGCCCGCAGACTTGGTTGCGAATAGAGACATTTTCTTTTAGGAAGCGCAGGCTGAGCAACATTGATGGCTCGTGGGAAAGGCCTCCGGTGATAACGCCTGGCACGTTAAGTAATCGCGTAATTACGCTTACCTTGTTTCACGTTTATAGTGGGTGTCGCGAAATGTAAACAAATCGCGTACGAAAAGAGTACCGCTCGAGACTTACTTTTCCCAGTCTGGTTCTTTTCAACGACGATAGATTTTTGGGAAAATTTTACAACTTCAAAGAGAAATCTCTGTTACGGAAATTTCTGTGTGCCTCAAGTTTTGTTTAATCGATATTTCGATTCACAGAAGAATTTCTAATTTCTCTCGATAAATCACCGTGTGAATTTTGAACTTTGAAAGGAATATTCGACCAAACCAAGTGACAATTTTGAGCAACGTATTGTTCACGATGATGTTTGAACGAGAATCATTGGTGATGTTAACTGTGCTCATTTTTGGTGAGTTACAAACTAGAGTATCGCGGAATGAGAAGTACGAGGTGCGAGCACTTTTACGTATGAACTTTCTTCACCGGGATCGATCCTATAAATATTCTGCGATATCGGCGTACAAGTGTGGTGCGTGCGCGTGTACGTGCGCCAGCAAGTTTGCGCGTTATAAATCGTTTGCAAATAAACCTCGTGGAATTTCGTGCGGCGAGATAGGGCGACGCGTTATCTCGAACCGGCGATTGCACTTACGAGAGAAACGGAACAAAGCCACGACCTGGTATCGATCGATATCGGCCAGCTCGTCGCTAAACGGAATACAATTGGACTGGTTTTCCTTCCTTTCGGTTCGGAAATAATTGCACGATGACGAACGAATTCGAGGACACAAAGAGCAACAGAGGTGTTCCACCGTTGCGGCCAAACGTTAATTAAACCAAACGACAATTTTAAGACACGTAACGAAACTGTGAAGATGTAAAATTTTATTTACGAGTGAGACACTCGTAAATAAAATTCAAACGTTCGTCATGTTGACGCCGTAAATTTAAATATTGTTTTGCGAATATCGAGAATGAATTTAATTATCGAAATAATTGTCCAAGAACATTGAATATTGAACAATAGGGCCTTTTCGAGTTATACCACGGAGCGGAGGAATATTTGAATTTAAAATATTCCCTCATCGGAGAATGACGAATGTAAATGCATCGTATATTAATTTATTTAACTCTTGCTGTGAATGCTTGATTAATTTTAGTTATTAAATCTGCAGTTGATTTTAAAAATTCTCCATTCGATTGCGACTCCGCTTCGGAGCGGAACGATCTCACTGCGAGTTAAAATAATTTTCCCATCTTCGAGCACTCCGAAAAATTAATATACGACCCCTGGTGTTTCGTCTGGCAGCAACCCTTCCACGGCCATAAAATTTCAGATCGATACGCTGATAACGGGAGTTCGTCGTACGAATCCCTCCCTCCTTCCCCCTCCCATCTCCCGCGGAAGAAGCTGCCGCTTCAAACAGTGAACGGTTAACCCCCGAAAAATATGCACCCCAGGCCAAACCGTATCTACGCACCCCGTGTATCGTCCAGATAAACGCAACGGTGTGCACGCGCGTACAAGGGGGATGAGCCGTGAGCACCCTTCGACTCTCGAGGATCGTGAGATACGAAACGCAGCACAAGTGGAACGAAATCCCCTTTAACGCGCGAGAGGATTACACAAGAGAACACGTTACGCTTACGATCTAAGAGAGAGAGAGAGAGAGAGAGAGAGAGCATCGGATCTCCGCAATTGCGAGAGGACGATTCACCCCGTAAATTGGTTTATCGTGTTTTCCACGATACGCGATCGAACGGAAACAAAATGTCTGCTCTTTGTGAAAAAAAAAAAAAAAAACGGAATCGATCGATCACTCGCGACGAACGCGATGACGATAACTTGCGGACAATCGGCCTGACAAATTGATTCCAGATAAACAAGAGTTAAACGTTCATTCGATGGAAAATTAGTTTGACATACTTGGGGACGTGGATGGACGCTGAAATTCAGTACTTCAGATCAATGTTAAATGCTAGTTGTGCGCTAGCACATTATTATTCAATTTTAAATTACAGTTCGGTATTATTCAATCTGAACATTATTCTATATTACTCAATAGTAAATCAGAGTATGAAATACTTCTACCACTGTAGAAAGATTGTTGATCGAAAACGTTCGTGCGATAAACAGATTCATCCATCCACGTTATTCTAGAAACGAATATATAGAAATATATGAAAGAAATCAAATCGTATTGGTAAAAGGAAGAAGTACATCACATTCGACTTGAACGAGCACGCTCGTTCACTTTCCTGAAATAAATTTATTCTTTCAACGATGTTCGATGTAAACCTATTAAATCAGCAAGCTGACGGTGCAAAGATCCAACCGACTAGACCGAGAACGATGCTGAGGCATCGACAACGAAGAAACACGTTCTCATCCTCGTCGTGTCTTCTGGGCTTCGAGCGGCAGACCCTCATTCCTCACCCCCTAGGCTCTAGTCTTTGTTTGCCTTTTCGAAAATACGATCGGCGTATAAGCCATGAAAGCGGCCGAGAAAAATGACGAAACAGCGCGCGACGGGGACCGAGGACGGGACAGTAGAAGAAAAACGGACAGCACGGTGTCCAACGGCGGAGGAGACGTCCACGGCCAAATATGGCGCGCGTACCAGCTTTGACGAGGCCTACCTTCCAACGCGGATCCTCCGCGTTGCACCCTTCCTGTGTCCTTTTTGTCGTCCTGCGTGCGCGTATCTGTATATTTATAGTTACGAGCGCGCGAACGAATCGCGTCGGGTGGCCGACGGCAGGGTTGTATTTACGTTCCGTTTAACTGCATAATGCATGCGCTCGCTGCTCCGCTTTCAATCCCCTTGCCTTCTCTCAAACCTACGATGGAGGGGGAGAAGGTCGGTTCAACCCTTTGAGCACCAGGGGTTTCGTGCATCTATCCAGGAGGAGAGGAAGAGCCGAAAAGGGCCCGCGCACACGGTCGATAACTTCTTTTTTTTTTTTATCAAGTCCGAGAGGAAACAGAGTACCTCCTAAAATGTTACATGGCTTGTAAAAAAATTTAAATTGTAAAATTATTTATATATTATATAAATAAATAAATTGTAAATTTATTATATTTCGAGGCAGTTGAAGGAAGTTTGAGTCTGAAGATTATGTAAAAGATTTTGTTAAGGAAACAATGTTAATTGTTCGATGTTCGGTTCCTAAAGTAAATTTTTCAAATGGTAATTGGACAGTTCGTGTGCTCGAATTCACGTTCGATTCAAGATTCGAGATCAAAAACGTATGTTTATATCAAATATAAACTACTCCGAGTGTTCGAATATGTATCTCCTGTTTATAAAACTATTCCAACGTGTCAACGATGTACGAGTTTCTGCGAGACGCAGCAGCTTGCTCGCTGAAGAATAAAAAGAACTCTGCGAACTGGGCCCTCGCGAGAAGGAAACGAGGACGACCTTCGTCCGTCGAAATGGAACTATGACGCACGCTGTTACGCGCTTGTTGCCGGAACATGCACGCTGCCTGGTTGTATGCACGCGTGCACGTAACCAAATTAATGAATTCACTTTCTCCCTTCCTTCCATCAGCCGCTGAAACGGGTTTGTCGCATACGTTCGAGCTAAGTTGTCGGTGCAACGATTAACTTGTCGGTTGGTCGTTCGAGGACTCGCGGTTATTGGCCCGCTCGCCGTGCTTTTCCTGCTTTTTAACGAGTTGCCAGCTCTACTCCAGTTCCATTGTTGTTTTTTACGACTCACAAAGAATTCAAGAGGCCTCGTTTTACTCGACCGTTTTGTTACTGCTTTCTTTCGACTTTTGCAATCCATCTTGAGAGTCGGTATTTCTGCGAGAAGTTTCTCAAGTTTGTCAGATTAGTTGGTGCATTTTTGGAAAATTGCAAATAACGGTTTCAAGTGCAGTTTCAATATTTTTTTTTTTTTTACTTTTTGGCGTGCATTAATACATTAAATTATCCGCGTATTATCCCGATGTAGAAAATGGGAAAATTGAAGGTGCAAAAATTCATTTATCGATGCAGTAGGTTTTACGTTGATGGCAATTTAATGCTATTATTTAGCTATGATAAATGGATTTTAATCCACTACTTAGTACCGTGCTTTCAGGCACCGGATCCTTAAAACAATTACTCGCTGAAATGATTTCATTTCACTATCGCGCGAATGGTTTCGAATTTCGCCAAATACAAAATCGTTGGAAAAATTTCGAAACAACGTACGCGAGCGAAGGTCCTTCAGCGACGAGTGTAATTGCAAAGTTTGAATTCCCGCCTCGTAACTGGCAGAGCAGAGAAAGAAAGAGAGAGGAGAGATTTCAGACGCCACAATGAATTTCGGTTCGCTTGCCACGCTCCTTATCGGACAAAGGACAACGCTTTTTTATTCGCGGCGTTGCATCCGCGCGCGCGGACCCGCCTTTAAACCCGCGAACGCGGAGGGTAACTTAATTGCGGCCGCGAGAACTCCTTGCGTCTTTGTTCCTTTTCAACTTTCGTCGCTCGCGTTATTAATTCCGCGTTATTAAATAAACGTGGCAGCGGCGGTTCATAAGGGGACCGTGGCGTGGCTCGCGATGAATAGCCGTGCCACCGGTTGAAAAGCGACGACATTAATTACGGTTCAGAGTCAGTATCGCCCTCGGTACGACCCGTTGTTCGTTGACCGATATTCCACCGGGTTTGTCGCCGGCAATTCTACTTATTTTCCGCCGTGCGTCGCGGAAAAATAAATCGCGGGATTCTTCATCGGATCGGCGGAAGAGAATGCAGTGGAGCCTGAATTATTCAGTAGCATAGATGACGGAGTGGAACGTTGGGAAGCTACGAAACGAAAAGAGGTGACGTATCGTTGATTCTTAGCCGGTTGCGTATCCAGCTTCCGTAGAAGCGAGAAATAATATAATTCATTACTCGAGATTATTCCAATCTTAAAAATTGTAACTCGTTTGTTCTTCCAGCACGGAGCATGTTACCGTGAACGTCAACAATGAAGTTGCAACGAGGCACGCGAAGACGAAGGAGAAACGTCCGTGTGAATCGAGCCCCGAAAACGACAAGTAATTGCAATTACACGCGACGCGTGTGTCGCAAGATGGTCGAAACGCAATTGAACTGTCCACGCAGAACCAGCCGAGCGGATAAATCGAGCGCAATCACCATCCGCCAAATTGAATTGATGCGCGCGTCACGGCCGAATGCAAGTCAGATTTCCGACTCTTATCGCTTCGAGCCAGCTCATTATTTACACTCGCTAACGAGATTCGCCTTGTTCCTTTCTTTCTTTTTTTTTTTTTTTTCTTTTTTTTAGCGAATCGTTCATTCAGCAGAACGGCCGAAAAGCAAACGAACAAAAGGGGAGTCCTCAGGTTTCAATGATTCAGCGAAGGGACGAAGCAGCAAATACTTTTAATTACTGTCGATAGCCAAGGGTCTTTCTAATTGCATCTCAGATCCTTCACGTTCGCGAGCGGGCTGCGGATAATTAAAAAGAATAACTGTCACAATGAAGAAAGCAAACGATCTGTGGTTAGATCGATTCGATCATTTGGACATTTTGTACATCTTAAAGTGATTCACTATGATTCGTGAAAGTTTGTAGTGTAAAATATTTGGAAATTTCATTGACATAATATTTTCCATATAATTATTTATTTATTTTACTTTATTCCATTTAAGTATCACAGTTTATTTTGTTCCAGTTACACGTAGCATGATATTTTCTATAATTATGGAAAAATGCATAAACATCGGTAATCTGTTCGTGGCCGACAGCGTGCCTGCCCGGCTGCGAAACGGACAGAATTGGGTCAGCGTGAAAGCTCTTATCAGAGCTTTTCTTTCCACCTCGGCGAAGATCCGAACGTCTTCGACCCGACATCGAGCCGAGACACCTTTCTCGCGAGCAGGTCTCGCGAAACGAGCACAAGGTTTAGAAAGTGCGAACAGGTCAGGTTTCGGTTTTTCTACTTTCCGCGAACCGTCTCGTTAGAAAACTCGGCGACCGTTGTCGCGAGTTGCGATCGCTATCACTCGCTTATTACTATCGCGCGGAGCGTAACGTCCACAACCACCTACGCCGGCCGGACTTAATGGAATTAAGATTAGACTCGGTCGTGGTGCTCGCGTTACGTCCAGACTAGCGATACTCGTTCCAGATTGGAAGCATCTCGTTCTGTTGATCTGATTATTCTAAGCTGCTAAGTGGATGAGATCGTCTATCTTGCTAGTTTGTTATTCGTGCGCAGTTGAATCATGTGCACGAATTCAGTCCCTCTTTGTACGGTAATTACGAACTTCCTTCTCCTTCTGGATGATATTTGAATTATTCAATCGAAGATTGCGCGCGGAAAACCTGGAAACGGTTGTTTCAACGTGATTGTTAGATCCATCGGCTAAATCACCGGACACCTGGCACAATTCAACAACACGCGTATCCATTTTCATTAACTTTGAACTTGCTCCTATCTGCAAAATCTCGCCTCATTTACCTCTGGCTACATACTTCCAAGACACTCGCCTTTGCGAATCTGAACAAGCTGTTCGGAATTAATAAACGTGTTTTGAGGTATGTACGCACAACGCAATTGAATGGAAATTTTAAAAAATGGGTCTGCAAACATATGTGTAAGAGAGGAGAGGGGAGGGACGTGAAGGATGGCAGCACGTGCCCTGGTGACCGGTCGAAATCGGTTGGACGATTCCGGACAGGAAACGGGCCCGGCTTCACGGTCGATGGTCAGATCGTATCGATGAAAATTGCAATGGCCTCGCCGCGGTGAAACGTTCCAATTTCGCGAGGGAACAACGACACGGCTGCGTACGCAACACGATTGCACGCGCCCCGGACTCGCAAGTCGAGCCAATCGAAACACACAGTGTCCCCGATCTCGTCGCCGGTCGTATATACCCAGCACGCCCGGTTTTCGAATATGTGCGATTGATACCCGGTAATGCACACGAAGGCGAATCTACTATAGCCGCTATAAACTCCGATGGTAAAACCGCCCCTGGTGGCCTGTAATTATAGCTTGCTCGTTCGACGCGATCGCCAGCCTATTGTTACTGCGCGCTTCCGTGAAAAAGCGCGGACTTCCGTGCTTGAAAACCACGATGATAATAGCTATCACAGAGAGAGAGAGAGAGAGAGAGAGAGAGAGAGAGATAGCGGCGCAATTGGAAAAATGTCGGCTGGTACCGAGTTTTCGGTTGTTACCGTAGTCGTTAATAGGATTAGACTGCCAGCCGCTGCGAGTGGCAATTCCGTGAAATAAGAGCTATTTTTCGGTATAATATAACTATCAGTGCTTGGAATTTTCATTCTCCGACACAGGTATATCGGCTGTAACGCTGTACGCGCATCTCTTTAATACGTGCCGAAATTCCACGAACTCCACCGGGGCCTGGTGGAATTCTCACCACATTTCCCTAAAACGATAAAGCGCTAGAGAAACAAACGGGAGAAAATGGGACGGCAGGAGAAATGCAAGGGCTAGGGAAAATGCAAAGGGAAAAACAGAATTCTCTGTTAAGAGAGTGAGAACCATGAAACGTACGTTAATATTAATATTAATATTAATATGGACCGACCGCGAAACGGAAACTACCGAAACTTTTATCAACGAACAGAAAATTTCCTTTCTTCGGTGCAGAAAGAAGCTCGAAAGAACGCGTCAGCGAGCAAGAATACCTTACTTTACTCGATACTTTAATACCGTTCTCGTCCATTCAAATACTCCTCCTATTCACCGTTCCGTATCAATGGCAATCTCATTTTCGTGATACATCTACGACGAAAAACCGTATCGAGCCATGTACCTGGTTGAAAATCCCCGCTTTGAAAGAGGAAACTGAGAAACTCTAACGAAGTTTCAACGTTAATAGGGAATTTTTGTCGAAAGAGCGGAGCGTGCAAAGCGAGGCGGTAATGCCTGCGAGGTACGTCTAATTGTAAGGTACGCTCGTATTTCCTCGACAAACCCGCTTGAAAATTCCTCGGTGACCCGTATTTCTTTAACGCCGAGGCATCTCGGAAGCGCGCGCCGCCGATATTGGCTGAATGTCGCGGAAACGTTTCGCCGAGAAAAATTGCCCACACGTAACGTACTAGCCAATCTCGACCGAGGCGAGCCAACGTCGACTTCTCCCCAGCTCGGATTCAATATCATGTAAATGGTAGAGCAAAGGGCGGCCCAGCCTCAGCCGGAATGTCGCTCTGAACGGAAAACCAATCGGCCGTGCTGGCTAACTAGCAATTAAATCGGCGGACACTTGATTGCTCGCTCGCGCGCTCGCGTTCGCGTTCGCCGAGAGAAAATTTTCGAAAAAGTTTCTCCATCCTCCCACAAGTTTCAAATTTATTATGCGTATTTCTTCGCATAATTTTGACTCTTACGTTACATTTGTTCTATCCTCCGTTTCCATTGAATTCTCCCGGCGGTAGATTATTTTTAAACATCTTTTTTTTTCTTTTCGAAGCACTTGTTAGTTTATCGATTGAATGCTCGTCGGTAAGTGAACGAATACCAATCAAAATTCAAATTCTCCCTCCCGAGAGTAAATTATTAGAGAATTATCGTCGATGAATATTCATTAATTTGAAGTTGGATTAAATTTGGAAGAGTGCGACGTTCTTCCATGTAAAATTGTGCGTACGTGACGAAACTTCCGCTTTGATACGCAATCAGGCTTCATTCGCGAAGAGATCGTCGATCAATTGCAGTTACCCTTAACAGGATACAGCATTGACGTTTCCTGCGGCACACCTGTACCGTCCTTGATTGCGATTGTTCAAGCTTAAATCCGTATTGAAGCGTTCGGTGTAACAAAGGAGCCAATCTGTTTCTTTCGTTCTGCACGCGGTGTAATTCACGTTTTTACAAAGCGGTAATATATATATCTACCAACTAGTTAATTAGTTTTAGATTTGAAACTAATCGATTAATCGGTCATCGAATCGTGTAGAAAAGTTTCTCAATTGTATCAACATTTCGTCCTTTACGTGGCAGAAATACTCGCGGAAATGCCGTAACAAATAGCGTGTTACATAATACAATGCATACACTCGTCAACTAGGTCCAACGAACTTTCGCAAAAATCCAATAACTGTTTCAAACTTCAATTTACCCTCTCTCAAAATTTTCGCGCACGTTCGCTCCTCTTCGGTGCCAAATAAATTCGCTCGCAGTTGCAATCAACCGTTGCAACGAGCAAAACGGAACAATCAACCAGAGGACATAAAACTTGCAACCGAGCGAGACCGATCGCAGCGCGGGTCATCGTCGTCGACGAATAATTCAATCACCGAAACGGTGAATTAGTTAAACATTTCGCTCTCGTTCTCCAGATCGCTGGCTACCTCGTTCTTCGACTCTCGTTCTTGCCGATCGCTTCCGTACTGGAGCAAATGCCAAACATACTAAACTCTGTTAGCCTCGGTTTGCGTGTTCGTCGAAACTGAACTAGTAACTGACTGTAGCAACCCACATCGGCGTTGAAAAAAATATCACTTATCGCGTGCTGAACGACGCTTCGAGCGTGAGCCGAATACCGTTTCAGCTTGTTCGCCACGAAAATCCCGTAGCTGTAGCTCGGTGCCTCCACTACGTTGGAAATCATTCGTTTGTTCTCCGACCGCTATCTGCTCGCTTTGTAAGATGGAGAAGTACGATAGTCCTACGATTAACATGTGAATTATTTATCAGTCGCCAAATTCTTTTGTCCGCCTATCGACCTATCTGATTCGACGCAACGATAAATGTCTCGAACGCGGTTCGTCGTCAAAACTTCAACAGTACGCGTCTGTCCTTTCTAAAAAGAAACATTCGATATACAAATACGTGTTCTTTTTTCTTCTTCGCCTTTTTTTCTCCTTCGAATCTTTCACACTGCTCTCGACAGCGAATTTTCGTGCACGTCTTCCACTGGAATCCGTTGGCAGGCGTGCTTCCGCAAAGTCGTTGCGGCGATCGAAATTTTTATTCGCAGGCACGAGCGAAGAAATCAAACCACGAATCGGATTTTACATACTCTGACTCCACTACTCCTTTGACAGACCCTTAAATTGTAAATTTCTCGCAGAGAGAAATAGGAATCTTGAAAAAAGTTATAGGAAATTCGATTTCCGTATATTGGTCCAAAAAGTTCGACGTACCTCCCTCGGCCATTTCACTCATCTTCCCTCCTAAACGAGGAAAGGATAGTGTCCATCATTCTCTTGTACTTGAACGCGGTTACCAATTTTTTTAATAATCGTCGACATCTCGCCTAGCATCGTTTCGCCTATTTTTCTGATGATACTCAGAGAGTCCCACGGAATCTCCTTGTCCTTGTACAAGCTAACGAGCGTGAGCCCCAATCCATTTGAATCTTCCGTCAACTTTTGACAAACTTTTCTCGAAGGCGGAACAAGGGGAGGACGAGAGGCGAAAACACAGCGAAATGTGCTGGAAAATTTGTTCCTTCCTCCGACGGTGGTAAAAGTATACTGGTTGCACGGCTGTTCACGTGCATACACGCGCAACGTCACGCGGAACGTTCTCGAAGCACTTGAAAAGGCCGGTTTAATGGGCGCTCGGCGCTGAGAACAGGCCGAGCGAGCGTCCGTGCGCGCACAACCGCGCTCCAGCCGCGTTCCACGTGCGGTATTTCGTCCAAAATGGCCGATCCTCGCCGGTTCTCGAGCGAGTGCTTCAACACTGTATCGTGTCCTATGGTACGGAAGGAAAACAGACGAGCCAACGTGCTTATTCTTATGCAGAGGTGCTCGGGAACCGACGTCACGTTGTGAGCAAACGTCAAGTCGTTATTCCGCTGACAACGATTTCGAGTGATTCTGAGTAATCAGCTGCTGTCGGTAGAAACTTTGATTACATGAACTGCCTCATCCCTCGAAGCGCTACTCGAATGTCGTTTTAGTGTTATTATATATTGAAATTCTATTGGGAATATGACTGGATGACAAACAGAGGGTCAGAACTTCTTGTCGATATAAAAAAATTTATCTACATTTATCGCTCTCTCGACGACCTTTTTTCCGTACTTCTCAAGTACAATCAGTATCGATCCTTCGATACTGATCGACGTTTTCACTTTTATGGATTACACGGTTTGGGGCAAATCAAAGATTAGCTATCATCGACTAGCCAACTTCTATAAAATATTTGCTCATGGACAACGAATAGTTGTTCCTGCGATTTCGAGTTCTACGCTTGCAATTATTTTTATTCACTCTTTCTAGGCTTTAAGAATCGCATCAAAAGTTAACCTACGTTTCGGTAACCAAGAATTCAGTCCACTAATCGCACAGTCAGATTCTTAATGATTCCAGAAGTCATTTCGTGACATCGAAGGATAAATCGGTGTCTTCGCGCTCGTCAGTTCGACATCGACGTCATCAGAGGTCTCTGTTGAGGCATCCAACAGGGTGAGAATTTTTTCTGCGATCTTCAACTTCCTAGCTGCTTCAATTTCTTTTCAACTGAATTGTATTTCCATTATATTTCTGTATGTCGTACGAATCATTAATTTTTCAGTCAAACAACTTCAGTCTAATTGTAACGTGTGTGCATGTGACATGGTGCTTTCGTTTTGAACAGCAAACTATGCTCGACAAGTTTCGATCGTCGTCAGATTTGTCGTACGTGTCGTCGCACAATGAAGCAAAAGTGCAAAATACGATACAATCAATCGTATAACTTGCGGAATGTAACTTTATGTACAAGAGGATAATCAACACTTTGAACAATACCTCAATTGAACGAGATTGGCTAATCTACAGATTACTTGTTACCGCTTGTTACGTCTACTGTATCGAGAACAAAAATCGCTTCGTACATTTCTACTTGAGTTATAATTGTTTGTAATATCCCAAAAGGGTAGATCAGCGGATAAAATTCAGACAAAGCGCTTCTTTCTAGCCCCAGAACCTTATATCAGACAACGTGAATAGACAACTTGCTATTGTTAGAGTAATTTGCCACCCTGGTGATCAAGGGAGAAGGCTCAAGTTGATTCCGAGACAACCTTGCAGTTTTCCACTTCAGGGGCGTGATCACTTTGAACTTTGTCGAAGAAGGTGAACGAGCACATCGATCACCTAACTTTTAAATGTGTCCAAAGTATCTTTAACCACGTCCTATTTTGTCTCTCGTGAAAATTCCTATTTTAAGCTTAAACTTTGGCCGGAGAATTTGTCGAAAAACACCGTCTCTCTTCGTACAAAATTAACTCGACACGCGACCATCGCGTCGTGAGTGACTTTTTAATTATGGAACGTGTGCACGAACGCAAGGGTCAGGCAATAGGTACTCGAGTATTCATGGCGAATGTGACTCGCGCTGTGTGTCGCGCTCAGAGAACAGGGAAAACGCAGTTTCGTACAACAGAAAGGTATCGTGTAATCTCCACTTATTTTGGAACTCCTATTTGTAGCACGTATTACTTGTCCATTCTGCGAACGTGTGCGGCTAGACAATCGTTGAGAAATTTGTCGGCCGTGATGCAAAGTTTCAGCGCACGTGGTTTCGGCAAATTCCGAAACGAAAGTGGAAAACAAAGAAAAAAAAAGAAAAAGAAGACAGCTACGTAAATTGGACAAACGAAACAATTCTGATCTGCAATTTTTCAAATTAGCAACCACGTATGTAGATAAGCGGTTTTAATTTCTAGAGTTTCAATGTTTGCCTTTTCACAATGAAATTATTTTAATATTGAAATATAGAACTTTCTTTGATTGAAAAATACGCACGATTTACTGGAAGAATTCTGCGCGTAAAAGACGACGTTTTGCATGCACCAATCTAACATCCATATCTTTACTTTTTTTTATATGCGTAGATAACATTAGTAGCCTGAATGGAAAGTTTCTCGATCACCAGCAACCGACCAGTTGCGTGTTAAAACACACGTGTGATTTTTTTGTTGCACGTTCGTGAATGTATATGCCGTTGGAAGAAGACGTTAACAATAGGCTTTTGAGTTTCAGTGAGTCGTTGAATCAGTAGAATAAGATAGGAGATTAGAACAGTAGAAAATAAGATGGCAAATCCTCATACACTCTATTCGATACAAACGAACGCCGCAAAAGTGTAATGTCCTATAGAAACGAAATCAAATTCACAATTTCTTGGAAATAACAAATTGGAAATCTTCTGGTTTAGATATATTTATTCATCTCTAATTCCGATGACGAATTGAATCGTTGAACCGCAAAGAAAAGAATTTTTCTGAATTGATACAATTCGACACGCGTCCACTGAACATTCGCATATTTCAAGCATCATTTGCATATAATCTCTTTGATGACTCATTGGAATGCGCGGAGACCACGCGGATCGGATTTTTAGCGCTATTCAACTTATTCGTTCGCGAGAAATGCCGTGCACGTACTAAAGCAACGCGCGAGTGCTTGTGTTATGAGTGTCGCGGTTTCGTCTTCGTGTGACCAAAGTTGCATCGTAATCACGTATGTATTATAATGTAGCTGGACCTCTCCGCGACTAATGGGATAACCCAGAGTGTATGCAACTTTAATGCAAATGAACAGCTTTGATACAGCTCGTGGCATAACTTCTTCGTTCTTAATGTGGAAATTAAGTAAATCGATTAATTTAAGACGGAGACAACTTTTCACAAAGTGCGAGTAACCTATCTTTACCGCTTTTAATTTAAAAAAGGATTTTAATAAACTTTATTAATTTAATAAACTATTAATTAATTTATTAAATAAGTATCTTTTTTATCAACACTAGAACTACCAAAATGGTCAAAATGATCATTTAGAATATTTTTATTAAATATTTTATAGATACAAAACAGTATATTTATAGAGACTTGAATGATCTTTCATAAAATACATGAACAAAAGTTTGTGTATCCTGTTGTACTATAAAGATTTTCTGTTTCATTTATTTTAAACGTCTCGATGAAAATTTTATGCTTTTGATCGTCGGTAATTCTAGTGTTAAGAGGAAAAAAAAAAAAAAAAAGAAAAGAAAGAAAAGAATACGCTTCCGAATCGCAGAAAAAATCACTCGCGCCAAGTCGACAAAGGTCGACTTCCCTTAGTTCGGTATATCGAGGACCGTGGTTCTGTAAAACGATACGAATTGATTGCAGCAATGACATTCGACCATCGTTGCGGCGCGAGCTCGCGGGGAAAGGATATCGAGACATTGGGTTGAAATCTTCGGCGTGGCGTCGTATCGGGAAAAGGAGACACTTCATTACCGCGTCACGCTATCGACTCCATATAATACTAGCTCTCCCTTATCCTTTACGTGACTCAATTTACTCGCGCGATTGCGCCTACGTTTGCCTCTCAGGGCGCGAGAGGCGACCGTCGCCCATCGCGTTTGTTGGAACCGCGCGTTGTTGGAACTTCCCTCCCCCTCCCTCCCAGCGACGTTAATTTACTCGAAATGAAATTCTCTGGCGCGGAACTCTCGCGCCTGCGAAACGCTGTTTCTCTAAATTGGGAGATTACCGCGAGGAAAGGATATTAAAACTTCCCCGCGAAACTTATTCTGTTTCTGGGATTTTTTACAATGACACTCGAAGCAAGCTACGGGCGCCAAGTTTCCGTGTGATACAGAGAAGAGATTAAGGATAATTGGATCGCGCTCTTTTTTTTTTTTTTTCTTTTCTTTTTCTTTCTTCATTTCTTCTAAAACATGACACCGCTTCTGATTATTTAAATTCGTGGGAGTTAGACCCTATTTTATGAACGACACGAGGTGTTCAGCACAGCGCACTTTTCCCAAAGGTTCGCGTCAATCAATTTGAATCAACTTTATTTAATCACACGTTATTCGTTCCCTTTCTAATGGCCTTTACGTAACGAAATCGTATTCCGTAATTGACATCGATATCTCTCCGTAAGGATAATATTTTCTATCGAGTATGCTCAAAGGTTTCACGACGCGCGTAAATATTCCATAATTGCCCAATTACTCTCCGGCTATTAGAAGCAACACCTGTTTCGAGACCTTCGAACCAGACGGTGCGCTATTCGTTGGAGAAGAAGCAGATAAAACCGCACAATGGCCGTGCGTGTAGCTGACAAATTCACGGTTCTGTCGTGGCAAAGTGCTCGCTATTAACATGCTTGCTATTACGCGGCTGGTCCTTGGACATTTGCATTTGCATCGGCCGCCATGTGTCGATTGGTATTTATCTCGTACGCGGATCAATTTGCGCGAACGATCGCGCTTACGGTTACGATGCAAACGAACCTAGCGCGTACGTACGTACGTTGGAAACGGTAAACTCGATGGGACACGAAGCCTCCCGGCAATCTCGGCGACGGTCTTTCGAGCGAACGAGAGTGCATCGCCGAGCGCCCCGATCGCTAATTCCAATTCAAATCACGCCCCTCGTTCCGTACGTCTACGCGTCGCGATTAAGTTGTGTACAGGTATATATACACTGGTGTCGCCCGAGTCAAAACACATTCGCAAGTCGCCAACTTTCCAAGAAATTTTACTTTTACCGCACGGACGAATTTGATTTCGTTTGTCGAATTGTTTCTTCTTTCCCCCCTCTCACGCTGCAACAGTTTTGTATTTATTTGTCAAATTCGATAATTTCTTCTTGATGATTTAGATTGTAAAATTTCTGAAGTCTCTGGTGATCGTCTGACTTCAAGACACGAATTTGTTAACGACGATTAGAAATATTTTTTTTTTTTTTTTTGTTTTCCTGCGAAGTGCAACGAAACGTCAATTCACGTTTCCTCGTCTCAAGACATTCAGAAATGTTAGCCGACGTTTCTATACCTTTCTGTCTTCTTTTCAACCGCTTGAAACTTGATTTTGCCCCTTGTTCTCGTTTCTCGAAATCCCCGAGCGAGAAGCGCCAGCTACCCGCGCGAAAATATTTATGCGCTTGCGTACTCGCACCGGGTAAACTTTGTCCCGAGATGTAGTCCACGTCAATCAGTTGACGCACGGATAATTTTAAAATACACGTCTCGCCGCGCGAAGCGAATGAATGGCGCCTGCATAAGTAAATGACTGAATGAACGGGAGGGAAGAACGAGCGAGCGCCAAGTGCGAAAACAAGAATGGAAGTGTGTTCCTTCGCGGAGCTACGTACAAGCCACTCTTATGCACGCAGTTTACGTCTCTCTGCTGTAATCCGCGTATAAACTGTGTATTCTTTCTACAACGGTGAGCCTTCGTAGCGAGAACATTTTCGAGAACTCGGTCAATGTACTTTATTAACCCCGATCAATTTTTCAACTCCATCACCGGCGCAGTTCACTTGATTCAACCTATTTTTCTTTTTCTTTCGCTGACACATTGGAATATTTAAACTCTTTTAAGTAGAATAAATTTTTTAAGCAAAGCTTGATCATTTCAATCGCAGACATTGCACACGGCACAAATTTGTAAAATTTGTGTTATTCGTGAAAAAGGTGGTAATCCGTAAATTCTAAAATCTGTTCATGCTGAATTTACACAAACACGTGTATCGCGCGATTCGAAGCGGCAGAGCACATTTTTAATTCCGTGCGTACGCTGTTGTTCTTGCGAAGCTTTTATTTATTAAGAGTGATTTGCTTTTACTTGTTTTCGTAATAATGGAAATATTTCTGTAGTAATTATGAAGAAGATATATGTAACGTGTACAATACTCGTATAATATTTATTTGTTTCGTTCGTACTGTACCTCGTGGATAATAACATCCGAGTCCGAGGATTGCGTTAATAACTGACTCCGATATTCGCGAGTCGAAACATGGTGTTGTGTCTCGCAGGCAGAAAGCGACTAGAGATTAGATCGCGCGAATACAATAAGAATATCACGATTTAACGAAAACGAAAGGCGACGTTATCGGTGACAACGTTATCATATTACGCGGGCGTTATTCACCTCGTTGGTCACGAAATACGTGACGGTACGTTTATACACACATCGAGCACCAAGTTACAAAACTCCGCTCTAGTAGAACAAGATTGTAAGAAACGATAGCTGATACCATTGGGGTTTGCGTGAACAGAGGGAGAAACTAAAGGAAACAGAAAGGGGAAACACGGTCGTTTAACATACGTTTTCCAATCCGAAATAACCAATTTGAAGAAAATATTTTAAAAGCGAGATGTATCGTTTCGGTTCTTAACACGTTCCGTGCCGATTTTTTGTTACTTTCCGTTTAGGCCGCTATTGTACGCTATTATACTTGTAATTTTTAGTAATAGTACGAAAACTATAATTATCGAAAAAAGTGTCTAGATATATCACAGAACGAAGCAATAAATTTAATTTTAAAGTATCATTTCAACAAAGAATTTTCTTACGATGTCAAAATTAATTTAAAATGAGAAAGAATTTTTTCCAAATAGTTTTAGTATCATTGTATTAAATAATAATAATTTATAAATATTGTACAAATCAATATATAATACTACACTTAGAATACTACTAAATAATGTTTGCTCTAACGTTATTTTGATAACAAAATTTTAGACCGAATTGAATTGATCTTAACAAACAGTCGAGAAAAAATGATTAAATTCCAAATGGCTTAAACGGAAAGTTCACTATAGGGATATACGCCTCACGCGACACAAAATATTCGAAAACCATTATTTCCCACCTTAGACTTACCTTACAGTTTTCCAATCCAAGTTCCTAATTCGTGATTGTAACGAAGAGGATAATTTATCCACTTTGGAAATACTTGTCGACTATTTAGCTAGCCCCGTGGGAAAGACATACTCGAGTAACGATGTAACGCTAGAAGTAAGACCTGTTACACATTGTAGCCACTTAACGACCATCTTAACAGCTGTCATTAGCAGGCTTGGACCTCTTTCGCCAAACATGGTAGTCCATCCCGCGAGGTGAGAACGATTCCCGTGCCTTTCGATTATCTCTGAGAAAGATCTTGTCACTGGCAAACATACCTCACGGATAGAAACAATGGATGTAATAATGTATTTGTTAATTAATCGTAGCACGATCTTTGATACCGAACGGCTTTAAACCCCCAAATGATACCGTTGAGTTGTGCATTTTTTCTTTTCTTTCTATTTTCTTTTGCGAATGTGTCGGTTTCGTACAACATTGTTGCAAAATATTCACATTTTTCTCTTAGCAGGAGTATAGAATAACAGTGGTTGCAGATGACTACGAAAATCTACAATACATTGGGTTATTTAAAATTCAGTTTGTTCTATTGTACTTTGCGTTTCGCGTAATTAAGAGCGAGATTAAATGAAATTGAAAGTTCCAAAAATGTTTAAACTATCGTGGCTCTAGTTGTACGTCGAAACATAAAACATGGAATCAGAAATAGAAGATAGATGAAAAAGAAGGGAAAAAGGATTAAAGTACGACAACATGGAGACACAAGTCTGAATATTTCGTCTAGAATGTATTCCTATCAGGTTAAAGAACGGTTTTTATTGTCTCGTTGACGTAGGATATCCTATTCTTCCTGACGGTGATACTTATCCAAACATTTCAACATCCGAATTACAGAAACTGAAAGAATTCAGACGTATCATTCTACTGTACCCACCGCTCTTCGTAGATTTATCTCTCGCGTCAGCCTTTTTTCAGGTTCAGGTTCTACTTTCTACGTATTACACTGCGTACTCTCTCGAAAATGTACGTAAACTCGTGGACTGTGAAATTTCAGATATCTACTAAATTTGATGTGTTACGGTTAAAAATATTTATATTCGGATTATTAAAAAGTAAAGAAGAAAATTTGTTGAACGTAAATTTTAGAAAGTGAACTTTTCTTTACAACTGAATTTAATCTCCTTTTTTTATAACTGAATACAGCTGACACAAGTAAAACCCAATTTACATAACGATTATTTACAGAAATTATATGGACCGTATCAAAGTTTTCTATAAATATTCCATGCATGCTCGTTAGTTAACTACAAGTGCAAACAAGTTTCGTTGTTTCTGGCTCGTGTTTCGTTGCGATAATTCATGACAAAACTTGCAAACGAAGATCGTTAATAAGTTCCGCTTGTATCGTGTTCACGGGCAAAAGTGCCAGCTTCCCCGTGGGTTTCCCCGGTTTTCAATTTTCTCGGGAATCTCGCGCCTTCAGTTGTGACGAGCCTGGAGTGCTAGGAGTATCGATCCCGCAGGAATCGCGTATGCGCGCATCAGGTTTTCCCGAGGTGGATAAACATACGATATAATAAATAAATATCGAATCGCGAAACTACACGATTTTCCTTCCGATTTGTTGATTGTAATCTCGCCAAATCTGTGAATCCAACAAGCTCGTGTACAAAAGTTCGACTCCAAATTAGCAGCAGTTTAATAAAACTAGTCGAAAGTGTTCCAACGTTACGGTGAAAATTACATACAATTCCTACGCAAATTAGTGGGTTTCGATGATAACAGGAGGCAGGAACTTTTTTTTCTCTTCCGAAAGAAATACAAGTGGCAACTAAAGGGAGTTCTAATGAGAGAGGACACTCGAAAACGTCTCTCCGTGCTCGCTGTTGCTTTTTCAACAGGCAAGAGGAGAGAAAAGAGCTCTGTCGAAACTTCGTTTGAATCATCCCGGTTAATGAAACAAAGTCCAAGAGAGTATCTTCATAATATTTAATCGCTGTTGTTCTAACGAAGTTCCTGCCAATTTGTATTGTATATATATTTCGCTTTAATTCGCTTCTGTTTCTGGAAAGTCAACACGGAATGTCAATTACCGAGGAAATAGAAGGCGCAGGGTGAATGAATACGGCTTCATAAACTTTCAACAGCACGGAGGAATTATCATGGAGGAAAGGACGGTTTCAATTAAGAAGTAACTCTTGAAATAATGAATCGCGGAAACAGTTGAAGATATTTGCCGCAGACACGTATACAAGCCGCCGGTGAGAGGTCTTTCTCTTCGTGGCTTTTTGCGCGACTATCGTTTGCCAAGTTTCGCGGCGTACAATGAGAGTCGGCCGCCTCGTTTCGCGGTCCATTTATTTTCTATAAAAAAAAGGAAAAAAAGAAATTGAAAATCCTAGTCTTCGGCCAGAGACGTACGTACATCTCAGAGAGAGATTCTGTCTTCAATTTACATTGCTCGTTTAATATCCGCAGTCGGCGGTGAAACATTAAAAAATTGTTAGTTCCTTTGAAAATTCTCTATCGAGACTCACCTCTCCCCGAAAAAGGAACTACGCGAATTATCCAAACGAATATAAATTTCAGTGTTAACAACGTTCACGTGGAACTGGGCCATTACTCATTCCGTGATAACACACCTTTCGTGCACTCGTAAAACTCGCTCCCGCGCTCTCGTGAAACACGAACTGCAAATACAATTAAAACGTACCATCAATTTTTATCAGAAACACGAGTAGCTTGAAAGCATCGATCGACGTAGCTTCTGGAGAAGGAGTTTGCAGGATAAAATGACGTCGGAAGGTACGAATCTCTTTCTCGTTTTTTCTGAGAGGAAGAGAAATCTCTCTCGACCTTGTAACTTTGAATTAACAGCAAGAAAAGAATTCTTGCAATCTGCAAAATTTTGCACGTATTATTTTTAGCATTTATTTAAATTTACAGAGCTCGTAGACTCTGTCTGTTCGCGGAAACCTCGTCGATTCTCATTACAAATGCAATCTAACTGAACTTCGAGGCTTCCTCGAAAGACAGAAAACAGATGAGACACGACCGTGGCTGGAGTTCCTTCGGCGAAATCTATCTGTCGTTAATTGAACTGCCGCCAACTTCAAACACCGGCAAATCGACGAGAAGCGAGAGATGCGTTACGAACGATGCGGCGGGTCGGAAGAACCAAGGATGGGAAAGCAACGCGAGCGAAGGTGGTTTCTTGGTGCTCGCACCCTGTCGGGCTAAAGACGAGGTTACGCGTTCAAAGCGGTCCTCTCTAACTTTTCTCTCCGTCGTCCGGCAAATAACGTGGACGCAGACGACGCGGCGGTCGCGGAGGACTGACGAGCGAACTGGGAAGAGGGAGAGGACGAAATGGCTACCAGCCAGTCTGGTAAGAGGAAACTAATTCCGCACGCACAAAAGGATGGACTCTTCCGCGTGGAAAAGCGAGCGAGAAAGCCGAGTGAAATGGGGAAAGAGACAAGCAAGAAATACAGAGGGATGAAGAGAGCAGATTGAACCAGATGCAGTCAAAGGGACTGTGTTTTCCCTCTCTTTCTCTCTCTCTCTCTCTCTCTCTCTCTCTCTCTCTCTCTCTCTCTGTTCCGCCCTCGTTTCCCCCCTTTCTCATCCCGGACGTCGTTCGACCGACGATTTACAAGCTACGCCGAGAAGCGATCGAAAGTGTTTTCCATGGGATTATAAGCATCGAGGGACCCTTGAAGAGACTTCGTCGAAGATTAATCGGTTATGAAGATGCGTTATGAAATATGCATGCTCGAAGTCTTGACATTTTACGGCGAATATGCATGAGAAGGAAGGGGAAGGGTCGCTGACGATCGAAAGAAATTTCTGCTGTTAACTGTCGATCGTGATTACGCTACGTTCGTAGTTTGTGTACGTCTTTAATTGCAAGAGTTATTCAGTGACTCGCGTGGATTTGAAAAACGTTATCGTAGAACACACGCAGTCAATTTTAGCTAATTTCGCGCGATCGATCAATGCTCGAGTGACAAAAGCGTTCGATTACGTTCTTAGGAATTGGTCATGCGCGAGTCGCCCTGAGGTACTTTGATCAGGAACCAAAGTACGAAATAGGAAAGTATATATAAGCACAGCAGAAAGGGTCCATAGACAGAAATAGTTTAGCATTGCAGCAAGTATAAGCTAGTATTATAATATTTTTACATCTACAAGTGGAAGTTTTGTCTCGCTATTTATTTATTTATCATAAATTAACTTGCGATAATTTATTTATCACACATTAATTTTTTTATTTGTCAAACAAATAGCTCTGAGAAACTGTAAGCTATCATTCTTAATTATACTCTAACAACGTAACAGCGTCGAGAGTTTCGCGCGTATAATAATTTTACTCGCCAGCGAAGAATGCTGCGAAACATGTGTGATGCACTGGGATTCGACGGGATATCGATGCATTGGATTGCATTTCCGTTGAACACGCGAAAAAGGAAAGATAAGAGCACGTTGGAACGTTAGAGGAAAGTCACGTCGCGATTACGTTGTAGGAATAGAGCAAGTAAAATATCTCGTCACAGAAAACCGACTTAAATTTCTCTTGCAATTTGTTGGCGAATGTAGCGAGTCGCATAATGTACAGCATTCATCTTGTTCGATGCTTTTGCTTCTCATCGGAATAAATTTGCTAGTCCAAGTGTACACTTAGGTTTCGAATAATTTTCCGCCTTTTCTTCGTTTTCAAGATGTTGTTAAGAAATCAATGACAGGTTTCTTTTTAAAATGTTGACAGAGTGGGTGATCGGTTAACGAACAATTTGGGTAGCGAACGTCTACTGAACGATGACTATGTTCATCTACTGTATATTACGTACAATTTTCACGTCATCATGGATTTTACACAAGTCGATTCAAGCAAAGAAAGACGATTCGAATATCTTGCAAAGTATTCATCGCAAAGAGGATACTGAAAACGTTTCCAACTGTATTTCAAACAAAAGACACAAATCGACATTCGTGCTGAAAGCAAGCGAAAAACGTGCTTGCCGACGAAGAATCTAGATTCCTCGTTTCCCGTGAATTATCAGAATTTCCGTTCGACAATTGAAATTTTACAATTTCAGTGACGGGGATCATTTGAAGAAGAATAATCATATAATTATAAAGTAAACACGCATCGTTGAAATAATGTCGTTGTAAATATTCAATAAATATTAAATACCAATAACAATAACTAAATATTAAATACCAATAGTAATAAATTTAATATAGTAAAAAAAGCTGAAATTTGATCAATTATTATTGGATTCGTATCGTATGGAAATATAACGATGCTACGAATCGCCCGACGGCACAAAGCGAGCGGATACGAGCGTGAACGATGATGCGGAAAGTTTTAATTAATTGGAGCGGAGAAAAGGTTGTGATTAAAAGCGATTAGCGAAAGGCCTGGCCAGAGAATCGCATTGATCACCGAGGATACACCGAGCGGCTTTGAGGAAGAGCGGTTTAGTTGGAACCGCTTTTGCGGTCGCGGCGCGGCGGTAGAAACCGATTTAGCAAACGACCACACGCACGCACTGTCAATGACTGTTTATGGGCATCTACGATTGCCTGCGCGTTTACGCGCGGCCCAATACCTGAGAAAGAATCAATGAAAACCGCAATGCAGCTTCCAAAGGCTAGCGCTCGTTTATCGTACCCTACGCTCCAATTTCGAACGAATCCCCGCTTTCCTCTATACTTTACGTTCTTCCCGATGTACTCTCGTTTATTAACGAGGCATCGTGCAGCCGCTCGAGAAAGTATCTACAGAAATCGTGCGACGTAGAAACTTCATCTTGGTTCTCCTAGTGATAAAATCGTTGAATTGAGTATGAAAATGCTAATACAAAAGTTACGTTAGAGGGAAATTAATGAATGGACAGATGTTCGTACAGAAGCTTGTTGCTGGAATTATTAATCAAATTATGAATTACGAAACTGAAAGTGCGACTGGAATTTTAAAATGTTTCGTACAACACAAACACGTGGAATATGTTCTTAATCAGTTTCCTGAACCGCCATGTGTCGAAAAATCGAATCGTTTCGATAATAATGTGACCGCTTCATTACGCCTTATTGAAACGCGTAAAATTTCCCGCGCAATTTCGATACACTCGTCGTGTTTTAATCGACTATCACGCCGGTCGGTTGGCGTCCTTTCCCTCACGCTCCAGATCCATCCTCGACTCCTTGTCGAGCACCTACGCAAAGAAGGGTTCTTCGTTGAACCATCTCTCCCCGAAACCTCTTCAGCCTCTCTAACCGCAGGATTTTTCGAGGTCCATGGGAATTAGAGCTGCGCTAAAGAGGAGAGAGAAACGAGAGCCATCTACGTGCTTCTCTATCCGACTACACCACCAAAAAATCGATCGAAAATATATCGTCGCTTGTTTGTTTCTGATAAAAATTTTCCCAATACATGGCAGGTCAATTAATACGTAGCTTACGAGAAATTCAAAGGTGCAACAGTTTGAGTGCAACAGTTGAGCATCGACATCTTAAAGTTCGAACTCGTATGTCAGGAGACATCGTTGGTCTTTAATATAACGAATCGGTAATTTTCTTGCTTTTCTTGGTATCTGTGTTTGCAACCGGTAGTCTATCAGAGAAAGACTTGAATTACGCGTAGCTAATGGGAAACGCTAATTGACTGATTAATAATAATACGTGAAATATCAGTATCAATTGGAGAGTCTAAGAGAAAGCAAGAGAGAGAGAGAGAGAGAGAGAGAGAAAGAGAGAGGGAGAGGGAGAGAATATGAACGTGATAGCATTCTCTAACAGCGATATTTCGAGTGAAGTGTCCGGCGCAATGGCTCTGACAAGCTAGCGTATTTAAGCGTGATTAAGCTCAGCAATATTGGGCTTTCGGTCACAAAGGGAATTTCACTTGCCATGGCTACCCCTCTAACCGACATCACCGTAGAGTGCCGCAACCATAACGTTAATTAACGTTCGTTAAAAGAGAGCTCCATGGAGAGCTCCTTTGGTGTCTTCGAATTGTTCGAATCATCGCTCTTTCGGCAGATTTCGCCTTTCGTCGTAAGGTTTTCTGTCCTATTCTTTGAACGTTCTGCTCGCGAAATTGACTGAGGCTGCTCGACGACAATTTTAGAAGTAAAATGTGGAGGAATTCGTGTATCAACAATAATTCGTAATTAAAATATTTATTCTCGAAGCAAGCTCGAGTCAGAAAGTCCATCTTCCAAAATTTCCAACTCGATGCATTCCTTTGACATGGCCTCGTTAATATGTAATACCTACTCGTCTTTGTGCACTGAATGATCCGCGAAAGATCGTAAAAGAGCCCGAGTGAAAGGAAACGTTCGCTGAAATATACAACGCGGACGTGAACGTAAGATTCTCACCCAATCGTCGAGAAAGAAAATGTAAATCTAAGTCTGCCAAGGAGACAAAATTCCCTCAATATCCTCGATACAATTCGTGTCTCGAAGGGCCGCGTGACAAAGTCGGCCACGGACAGGATCGTTGAGACCTCCTTGTTATCGTTGATCAAAGCGTTTGATCAAAGATCTCATCCTGGAGAGGTTGTCGAAGACTCTGGAAATTCCTAGCGTGAATGGTGCTACGGAAATGCCAGGAGCTGCCGAAATGGTTGGTCTTCGAGTTGAATCCGAATCCGAACAACCGAGTTATTCGTCGTTAGCCTCTTTTCCACAACTCACCGATTGCTCGATGATTGCTTTCAACCAAGATTCGTGCTGGCAAATAACTTACGACTGCTGCTCTCCGTCACTCGGATCAGCCTCGATAATTGGAGAAGTTTTTTGGAGAGAAGCTTCGAGAGACTGACGAGTTATATTTCTTTTCACCATATCAGTTTGATAACTCCAATTTGTTTGTTAACGTTTCACAAATTTCTAAACTAATCGTTAATTAAGAAAAGAATAGCAACTTTCGTTTGCTTTGGAAAAGTTATAATTGAGTTAATAGCGTCAAATAAAAGCTATAGGACGCGAAGCAACGAGACCTCGGCTGATGAATAAAAGTTAACGAGCGCGGTACTCCAAAAGTAGGAAGCAAAAATTAAAATTTGAAAAAAAAAAAAAAACAAAAAAAAAAAAAAGAAAAAAAAAGATGAACGTCAATAGCGGGGAAATAACAAAGAGAACCACGCCGACGAAATTAATTAAACCAAAGTTGCAAGACGAAGTTGCTCGGTGCGAGAGTTTTGCAAACACAACAGCGGAGAATAAAATGCAATTCGCTATAATAACGGCAGTAATTAAACCATTAAGCGATCGCGTATTTACCCTGGCCTTTAAATTACGATCTCGATCCTCTGTCTTTGATTCAATGCCGTACCATGGCCACTGGTACGGTTTAACGTCCCTCGTAAACACTTTCGAGAGCACCACGAGAACACGCATATCCATGCACGCATTTATTATGAACGTGTAAACACGCACGCTACCCACGCGTGTACTCACTCGAGCTTGGTTCTCGAACGTCGACAATATGATCGCGCCGTTTGCCCCGCGACAAACACCGCGAAATGCCATTGAATTTACATTCGATCCGGATCGAGAGCGCGAGCAGTTCCTCACTCTGATTGAGCGCGGTCCTAATCCTAACATCGTACTAATTGATTCTTCTTGATCTGGCTGTACTCTGTAGCTTGTTATTTAATGGCAGAATTTTAATTTATCAAACGATGCTACGTAAATTTTTATACACGCTGTGCCAAGAATCACTCCCTACTAAAGTGAATCCGTAATTTCTTTATCACATATCTTTTTTAACTTTCAAAATCATTATGCTTGAACGTAAATTTAACTTAAAGTTAATAAAATTAGTTTCTTCTTATATTTTGATGTTTTATTGAAAAATAAATAGGTGGGGAGATCTTTTGGCAGATTTTTAAAACGTAACGAAAGAATCATTATGTTTGGATGTAAATTTGACTTAAAATTAATAGAATTAGTTTTTTTTCATATTTAAAGAAAAAAAAAAAAAAAAAATAGATAGGAAGAAAGTTTCTGTATTATAAATTTATAGGAGCTAGCGTTAAATCTTTAACGAGAAAGTCAAAAACGATTCGACGGACGAAACTCTGACACGAAGTGCAATTTCGTCGTGTATTTGACAAGTTTTATAATAGTTCTGGCATTTCGAAACGGCGATTTCGAATGAAACTTCGCGTGGCCGGAGTAAACCAGACGACGAGCAATATAGCTCGACAGAGGAATTTTCTAGAATCGATCCCCAACGCGATTATTAAGCGGATTTTTTTACGACGAGCTTCCGTTATGAACATCTTTTATGATCGCGTCCCATAAATCGTGTTCGCGTCAACGAGAGTAGGAAGGAAGAAGGAGGATACGTTGTCCGTGGGGAGAGTCAAATTCGTCGGTGACATAAGTGCAATCACGCCGATTAAACGAATTCGCACCGGGGTTTGTCATTCGGGGCGTCTTTAGATTGATGTTTTACACGAGCTGCTCTGTGAATGAGACTCTAGCTGCGGAGATAACGAATATTCCAGCACAGCTAATATTCTTTCCAACTGGATTCATCGAATATCAACTCGCACTGTTATAATTTTTATAATAATTCCGCCATATAGCCACAAATATATAACACTAACGTAGTGAAACATTTAGGATCTTTTTCCTGTTTATATAGGGTAAGCCAAAGTTTCTTCCCATCTATTTCTTTTTAAATAAAACATCAAAATATAAGAAAACGCTAATTTTATTGACTTTAAATTAAATTCAAGTTCAAGAATGATTTTCTTCATTACGTTTCAAAAATTATTTCTTTCACATATTGACTGCCAGTTTGCAAATTTGTACTCTTTTTTTTTTTTTTTAGTAGAAAGTGACTTTTGGCCCACCCTACATTACAGTGAAACGCGTGCTTCTATTCTATATTGCTGATGAAAATATTGATTTAATAATTAGTCGGTACTATTCAGAATGCCAAATCAGTTCGACACATTTCACTTTCCCTCAGACCGATATCCCATTTCACTCATAAGTTCCAAATAGCACGTTGGCGATTAATCTTCGTCTTCTCTTTCATTAAAAGACAAAAATAAGCAAGATGGTATCGAAATTGAAACCCGATGAACATATTCCCATCAGTAGGTGATAAATATCCTACGCAGATAAGAAAAGCGCTAGAAATCGATTCGATTTCCCCGAGAAAGCTCGGCGTTCTGTTCAAATAAATAGAGCTAGCCACACGCAGACATCTACGAATCCTCGGGAAGCAACGAAAATAAATAGCGCCGTAGTCTTGAAGCTTTCTAACGAGAGAACGGTAGCTAATTGGAAGAAAGCCATCAATTTCTGCGAGGCGAGATTAAACGCGGCAAGATTCATGCCCGACGTACGTCCAGCCATCATTATTAATCCCAGTATTGATCGATCCACTTCGCCCCCTTGTATTTACTGCGATGGTCCGCGCTTTTCAGTCTCGACGATCAGGATTTAGATTTGAGAAAAGATGGAATTTTAGGGAATCAATGACGAAAAACAAAAAGACGATCCTTGTAAAATTTCTCAACTTTCAAACTTGATTTCTTACCAAATTGCTATCCAGACACAAAGTGTTTGTACAAAAACTATTTAACGCCAATTTTGCTATTATCTATACAGCATGAATGAAAAAGAGAAGATTCATAACTTCTAGAGTAGATAGTACTCGCCGGAACACGAAGAAAACTTTTAATAAACGTGGGTCTAATAAACTTCGCTCCGAGAGCTATCGTATTGTATGTAAGTAGTTTCTTTTCTGATAACAGGAGGTTTTCTACGTGTCCTGCTCCTAAATTTCTATGCATGCTCGACACATGCTTCGTATCAAAGATTCTCGGATGTGTTCCAACTTTTTCACAAGCCGATTTCAGCCGAAACAAAAGATTGTTTATAACTTTGAAACTATTGATTTTTCCGCCAATGCTTATTAGGACTTTTTCTCACGTTCCATGGCGAGTACTATCTACCTTCTTTTTCACCCTGTATATTAGAAAGAAAATAAATCACATATTTTTCAAAAAAGAAGTAAAATCATCGCGTTGGTAATTTTGTAACTGTCGTAACACGACAGATCTTTTGAAAAATAAGGAAATGTCCGGATATCGCTGTGCTCCGAAAAGCAGCAAACGGACACGGCGCGAGTTCAGGAAATTGCACGTTAATCGGACCAATATGTCGAAAAACCATAGGCCACTGTAACTCAAAGGTCTCTGCCGGTCCCTGCGCTAACCATGACTCATCGAACTACTCATCCATCGTGCGTGTTGCCCCCGTACCACGGGCTGGTATTCATAGTCACGATTCACCGCGTTCGTAATTGTGACCCGAGCATGCCTGAGGACACGCGACTGCACGCCCACGCCGGTCGCACACGCTCTACATCGGGGGTAGAGTCGAAATTCCTACGTGGGAAATAGCGAAACGTGCCAAGGACGCGGTAAATTATTCCACCGAATTCATATCATGGTCTAGATATATCGCGTGCGTGATTCACGCGTTTGTCTGAATTTGCATACAGCGTTTGGGAGAAAATCGATTGGTCGTCGCGGGAACCATTCGCGCCGTTTTCCTTGCGCCCTGATAATAATTCTCGGCTAGTGGTAGCTGGGTCAGATGGTTCCTAATTAAGGAACTTTGTCCGGATGATAGTAATTGGGACATTACGATCCCGTATATTTCAATTAGCCAACGCCACGAACACCCCCGCGGGTTAATTATTACTCGAGGAATCGGTAACTAATGCCTGGACATATCAACGGAAATGATATCACGCGGTTAATAACTTGATCGCTGAGAATATCAGGCGAACCACGAACGACTGAACACGTGTCTGTATTTCATTCTGTGCTTCACGCGGGAATATAATCAGATATAACGTTCAGAAGAGAGCGTGTTTTAAAATTAAATAATTCAAATGTTTCGTGGTTAAAAAAAGAAAATAAAAACTCATCAAAGACATTCTGTATCTGAAACAAAAATTGAAAATTTGAAGAGGCTTTGTATTCTCATGTACTTGCACTAAAAAAAAAAATATATATATATATATATATATATCGCAAAAGTATTAAGCACTCCTGTTTACTAAATAAACTCCATCGATCCAACAATTTCTATTTCCACTTACGTACCTCGAGGAAAGAAAAAAAAAAAAAAAAGAAAGAAAGTAGGGGAGGATCTATCTCGATTGAATCAACATACGTCGGAGCAAATGGATTTTTCGATGCATTACGCGCGATCGACGTATTCACCAGGCATCAGTCAAAACGCTCAGACAAATGGACCACGTAATCGCAAGAAAAACAGCGGAGCCGATTCTCGGTGCTGCTTTTTCGTCTCATTGTCGGGACGGGATAGCACTCGAGGAACCTTTCCGCGCGGTGAGTCATCCGCGGGGAAAAAGGGCTGGAAAGGTATTCCAACGGCACGAAAGGAAGGGGCGTACGCGTTCTCGCGTGTATGTCGTCGCAGGGTCGTGAACCCTCGTCTACTTAAGGAAAAGGGCGAACTGGAGCTCCCTTCGTTGACGTCGTCATCGTCGTCGTCGTCGTCGTCGTCGTCGTCGTCGTCGTCGTCGTGTATTATCCATCGAAGCTTAAGCTTCGTAAAAGCTGTCTCTGTTCATAAAATTTCACGAAAGAGATCGCGTCTCCACCAAGGTGGCAGAGACGAGATGGCGAAAAAGCAGCGACGACGCGAGCAGCCACTTTGTGATTGAGCTTTAAAACGCGGATAATAAAGCCACTCACTCCGCTGCTTCACCATTCTACCGTGATGTAACCTCATCCGCGGAAATTAGAAACGGTAATCTACGGAAAATTTCTCCTCAATGAACGCATGAACAGGAAATTTGTTGAATTTTGTAACAATAGTCATATTGTTCGTTGAACTTGTTATTAAAATCAGAAATTCATCAGACGGGAGGAATTCGTTGGACGATCAATTTTTAAATTACTGCAATCGGAAGTTTTTGCAAGCGGAGTCAATGTGATTGTTGCTAAAAGAAAAAAAAAGTTGATTTTAGATTTAAAATAAAAATCTAAAAACCAGATGTAATTAGATCGATGTTCGTCATACATTCAAACCGCTTATTTAAACTTTCAAGACGAGATACAGAATTAATTCTCGAACTGTAACTATTCACGCTTCTATGTATCTACGTTTTTGCATCGAAACGATATAAAAGTCGCGAAATTGACGATCTATCCCCTCGCTATTCTTCGGCGGATACCATTTGCTTGGCTATAAATCATTACGACAAATATTAGAATCCTCCCTGGCAAGAGTAACGGATGTAATTCCAATAAAATCGCCGAAGAGGCATTGTGATCTGTCACGTGCCGGAGGAATCCATATCGAATCGGAAGACTCGTATTTACCGAGGGAAGACACAGGAGTACTTCCTTCCTGTCGTACGACGTAAATCAATACACTTAGTTTTAGATGGCCTTCGGAAACATTGTTCTATGTGGAGTCGTAAAGTAGCGCAGCCGGTATAATCAGAGTCCATATATCCAAGCATAATTCACGTAAATATTCAACTCGTAACCTCCGATTCTCCGAATAAAATCGCAGTTGCGTGTGTTCTCACGTGGAAAGAAATGCGTGCAACAGGTTACCCTAACTTGGTGACGGACTTGGTTATTCAATTCGAAAGAAACGAGTCCCTTTAATTTATTTCACTCTACCGAATAATTGCAACATTCGTCAAGTATCAAAATTATTTGAAGTCGAAACGTTCCTTCGATCCGTAAATATTGTTTTAAAAGAAATTTTAAACAACGGGGGAGCTGTTGCTCGTAATTATTGTACAAATCAGTGAAAACAACGTGGTCAAACCCAAATAGATCTCATAGTCGATGCAATTTTTAATAAAACGGACGGGGGCCAACAGCTGTGGAGGAACGAGAACGAAAGCAAACGAGTCTGTTCAAGAATGAAAATTGAGCTTCTCAGCTTGCAGCTCGATCACGTGCCAACCCTATCGTTTTTTACGTCGCGCAATGTTCACCTTTTGAAAATCACGTGTATAAACACGTAAGACGACCGGATGAAACACGAAAGGTGAACAAGGAAAGAACAAAAATAAGAAGTTGAGATGCAAGACGGTGAAAAGCAACGCGAAGTTGTTTATATATATAGATAAATTCATCGTAAAATATCTCCTTAACCATTAAGGATCAATGTGGCTTACTATCTTTTTACTTGGAATTAAATATTCTTTCAACTCATGATGAAAGAAATGACCTTTAACATACACAAAGAACTGAAACACGCCATATTTTGCCTTCCTTGAAACACAATCATTTTCATCAGACGCGTAATTTAATAGTTTAGATGTGTAAGTTACGCGAATCACCCTATATAACTCCCGTTAAGTTCAAATACGAATCTGTCCTGTTGCTCTCGAGATTGCATCGTTCCGTTGGATGGTCTTCTTAGTTCGTTGTGAAAAGGTTGTTCGTGCTTCGTCCGAAACGGCCGTTGGTTTCTTAGGATTTGGAGAAACGGCGCGATGATCGATGAGCAATTGTTCGGGAGTAAATGTAGCGGACCGGAAGGGAGCTTGCTCGCGCGGAGGATCGAAATTGGCCGTCAGAGACGTGCATTAAAATTGGAAGGCATCGATTCCGCGTTACGAGGGTGGGTTTGTAACGGTCTGCCACGGAGTGTGAGAAACGGGCGCAGAGTGGCCGTGAGGTATCGCGAGGTAATCGATAGAGGTAATAATGGATGTCTGTAGCCGAAGATTACGGTAAACCGCTTTGAATGATGTACATGCGCGTACCTGGTTTAGAGAGATTGATGAAGATGTAAATTGTTTGGGATAGGACGCAACCTGTGCATTCCGCTACGCGCCTGCTGCACGAAACGACGCGCTAATTTTACAGTGACAAACTTCCAACGTCGACATGATTTATGAAAAACTGGATTCTCTTACATATATTTTCGCCAAATGTGTAACACGTGTAAGAGCTTATAGATAAACATTGTTTTTTACACTGTAGAAATAAATAGCAGTGAGTCTCCAAATATCCACGCAAAAATTTTCTACGTTCCACGTAGGAAGGATTGCCAACGCAATTTTCGGTAAATCAGCGCCCATTAAACTTTCGTCCGAATTTCGGCGTATCGATTACCGTTAGTTCAGCAACCAATGAAGAAATCGCGAAATTTCGAAGTGGAAGGCACTGATACATATGTACGGTGTTCCGACACTTCCTATGCGGAAGCGTAAAAAGTGGCCAGCGACGCCACGTGTTCCCGCGGTGTAATCTTTTTATGCCTCATCGGGTTGAATCACCGCGGACCACAGCAGCGTGTGCACCGCGTGCGTGAAACGTACACGCGTCGGGTTCGAAAGAGGGAAGCTCACGTCACGCCCTAGCCCGTGTCACGAGCTTCCCTACAGTTTTTTCTTTTTTTTTTTTTTTTTTTTTTTTCGTTTCTGTATCAGCTGCCAGTCGCGAGATATCGTCTTCCGTTCGATCGAGCTCTTTTCATTCAACCGAAACTCGGCAATTTTTCGAATACCGCCTCGCGTATTTTTGTTACAACTTCTGGCTTAATTGGACGTTTCATGTACGGACGTGAGTAATATATTGACAATAATTGGACCACGTGTGCTTATTAGAGCACCTAGTGATCCATCTCAGTGATCGTCAGTTGCGAATAAATTATGATTTCTATAAAATGCAAATTGAAAATCAATCAAAAGTCAGAACCTCGAAAAAATCGAGACCAAGTTACTTTACTCCATCGATTTTAAACTCTGTTTTTTAAACACCATCTCGCTTGTATCGTACCTACTTCTTACCGCATTCGTATATATCGGTATTCCTTTGAAGTTACTCTCCGGAATCTCTGACAATTTTTATTTAATAAATTGCCTTGCGCTGGCAACTGGACCATAACGAGTGACCGAACCGTATACAATAATTCGTTGCTTTCTTTTTCTTTTGAACTCGTCGGATAGAAATTATTAAGAAGTGACAAACTTGTCATTTGTTTCGCCTGGGTGACATTTAAATATATTTAGAACTGAGGAAATATTGCAATTTTTTGGGACAAAAAATTCTCGACGTGCGTGGCACGTCATAGCAAAAGGTTAACCTGTCGAGCGAAGTTTCCTCGATCAAACAGCATCAGCAGCTTTCTTTCCGTACTTCTAAGATAATCGCCCTTTCACAGCTCAAGATCTCGAGTTGTGAAAGCTCCTTGGAACGCTGCTAATTTATCAATGAACATGCCCGACTTCACGGTGAACAGAGCGGCGACGCAGCACGAGGAACAATCAGGAGACGTGGCGCAGTCGTGTAATCGACAGTAACAACACGCCATTAACGAATCGAAAGGAACGAGGCTCGATCGACAGGCCGCGAAACGTTCGTCGATTAAATTGCACTCCCCGACAAATGGCGGAACGTTTCGGGATCATTAGACAAACGTTCGACGACGTTATTAATGTCGACGTCGCTACGTCGTGGAATGAATCGTTCATCTCGTTCATCCCGAATCGTCCCTCCTCGTTTTTCCTCCGTGAAAAACGTTCCCAAGCGTGGCGCTCCAGCTATCGATCGACCGAGCCCCGCTCCAATTTCCCTCGCTGTTACACGATTCCGCGATCTGCATTCACCGGTCGCCGATGAATCTCGCTCCGACGAAACTCGGTACACGTTGCCACGATATTAAGCAAATATTAAGACACCAGACGGGACACCCTTGCGTTTCCTGTTGTTCTGTTCTAACGTGAAACGTCGTCGACGCATCATCTAACGTTTCAAATGGACCATAAATTCGAAAGCGTTGTCTATTTCGTGAATTTACACGGTTCGCAGTGTTTACGGATTTATGAAGAAGTTAGTTGAGAATATTCAATGATTTTATACTGTGACACAGTATAAAAAATAAAATTTCGATATGTGGTATCACCAAAATACCAATTAGGAGCATATACTCGTAGTAAACTACATGTCACATTTACTTCATTAAGATCACATTTTATACTTGAGTATTTATGTGTTTATGAATTTATGAAGAAGTTAGTTGAGAATCAATATTTAATGATTTTATACTGTAAAGACACAGTATAAGAAATAAAATTTCGATATGTGGTATCACTAAAATACCAATTAGGAGCATATACTCGTAGTAAACTACATGTCACATTTACTTCATTAAGATCACATTTTATACTTGAGTATTTATACTCTCTATATGTGCTTATGAATTTATGAAGAAGTTAGTTGAGAATCAATATTCAATGATTTTATACTGTAAAGACACAGTATAAAAAATAAAATTTCGATATGTGGTATCACCAAAATACCAATTAGGAGCATATACTCGTAGTAAACTACATGTCATATTTATCTCATTAGGATCACATTTTATACTTGAGTATTTATATGTATTTATGAATTTATGAAGAAGTTAGTTGAGAATCAATATTCAATGATTTTATACTGTAAAGGCACAGTATAAAAAATAAAATTTCGATATATGATATCACCAAAATACCAATTAAGAGCATATACTCGTAGCAAACTACATGTCATATTTATTTCATTAGGATTACGTTTTATACTTGAGAATTTATACGCTCCATGGAGTTTACGAATTCATGAAGAAGCTGAAAATCAATATCTAATAATGTACTCTGAAGACGTACAAAATGTAACGAGATAATTTCTGCAACTTTTGTAAATAGTGCATGTAGTAAACATTGCAGTGTAGATAATGCAAGACGAAAAGAAACGTTAACTTTTGTAACTTCCATAAAATTTCGATATTCCTCTCAGTTTCAAAACACTGGTACTGCAATACCAATTAAGAGCACATACCCACAGTAAAGTAGACGTTAAATTTATTTCGTGTTACCGATCACGTTTTGTGCTCCTGTCAATCAATCATCGAGCGTCCGCGTGCCACTATACGGAAAGTGCCGTAATTGGCAAATTTCTGGTGTAATCAAGCACGACGGAGCCGCGAATTTAATTGCGCTCATAACTGTGCCTTTTCGATGGCTCTCGTCATTGCCTGTTCCTCGTCGCCCCTCCTTTCGCCCCCTTCCTTTCTCCCTTTTTTTCTTTTCTTCTCTTGAATGATGAAAAGAAAGCGCTCGTTAAAGCACCAGTGGAACGCTCCAGAAGTATGGATCTGCGGCAGTTGAAAGAGAATTCCACGGAGAAGAGCGAGAGAGAAAGAGAGAGATAGAAAAAAAGGAGGGCTGTTCTCTCGAGATCTTGCGAAGTGATACCGAAAGAGAGGCACGAGGCGTCGAAGTGAATGGCGCGTCGTTTCCCTCGGGATTAAGTTTCGTGTCCTACTGCAGGATTTGGGAGAAATTCTTAATAGAGTGAGAGAGAGTGAGAAGGAGGAGGGGGGAGAGGGGGTAGTCTCGCGAAGAATATTCCACCGAGAATATTAAAGCTCAACACCGTACCCGGCGTTTATTCACAGATGTCTTCGACGATGTCTTGCTCGCAGCTGGAGCTTCCCGCGTGCACGCATTGCATTCGAATGAAAAATGGAAGGAAAGTTCTTCCTAACGACGGAGATCAGGGACACGGGAAACTGTGTCACTTTTCGCTTTAAGCGCAAGAAATAAAAAAAAAATCTGGAAATGAAATAAGTTTGCGCAGTAGGTAGTCTGTTTCTTAATTGTCAGATTAACATAGACCATAGATTGATCGCACTGTCTTGTAGCGTACGAAATTTCAGTGAAAGGTAAAAGAGAACGCACCGCAGGCAAATCTTCGCGATGTACCGAATCACCCATTGTATGAAAATTATTTATCAGTACGTGATATTAACCATACCCAAGTATATTCACATTCGTACCTTCGCGCCTGTAATTTTGTCATTAGAAGCACAATTATTTCCAGCGTTCGTCCTTCTGATTAAATCTGCGCGCGTCAGATACACGTCTGCACGTCTAGAAACAGAGAGTCAGCCGCGATACGAGAGCGGAATCAAACGAAATTACCCCTGGCTAATTCGTCCGCGATTCGAAAGGTGTCTTTCCCACGACGTTTCCCGATAATCAGATACCTGACGCGAGTTCCGCTCTCCCGAAGCTACGTGACCCACCGACGGGCATCTGTCGGGTTATGTTTCTGAAGAGATTCATGAATTATGTAGATAGATCAGCGCGGTGTGGGAGGAGTCTCTACACGTTGGTTTCACGATCACCGGGCGAACGCTTTTGGACTGTCGGCGGAACGTTGTTTACCGGCTATGGATTTGATGGATGAATCTGCAGCGTTCGAAAAGGGGGCTGACACTCTATCCACTTTATCAAATCGGCATAGTCATCCTGTCATCGTCGCCGAACGTGGTTCAATCGTACGCTTTCCGTATTATTCGCGATTGGATCGTGCATTTGCATACACGCGCCTTCGAGATGCCCATTAGGGACGTTCATTACGATCACATTCACTGCAAGATTTCGATTCACACGTGACGCGATGTTTCTGAAAATATCCCCGTCAATATGGATTCTTCATCTCTGGATTACAGTCACCCACTTTCATTAATATCCAGGCAATAAATATTGAAATTATTATAATTTAATAAAATCCCTTTTGAAGCTTGAACACTCTATTTTTTAAAATGGGGCATTCGTTTCATTTCAATTCATTTTGTTATTTTCTACATCGCGTAGTAGGCCCAGAACAATGAATTTGAATTTGAAGACTGAAGTATACTCTTTACAGCGACCTCCTAAGGTTTGATATTAATGTTTCTTTTTTTTTTCATCATTTTATTGAACTTTGAATATTATGTAGAATATTAGCTTTTAAACAAAGACTTGAGAAATTGCAAAATTCGTTCTCACCTAATATTTAAAGTTCAATAAAATGATAAGAAAAGAATCATACATCATCAATTTCTGGGAATCATTGTAAACAGAAATCTTCAATCTTCAAATCCATCGTAGATTCTGTCGTGAAAGAAATTTTTCCATGTTTTCACATGGTATGGCAATTTACAGGATTTTCGAAAAGTGTTTTCACTTCCCTACCAGCTATGTGGTATAAAAACAGCTCAGAATAAATTGAATGGTGTATTTTGAAAGTAGAAGCTTCAGAACAACACCAGGTTTATTGTTGTGCAAGACTTCGTTTTACGAAACTGTAACAATTTACTACTTCTAACATTTAGTGGATCCAATTTTCATTTGTTGATGTAAATTGAAATTTCTGGTCCTGTCGAGTAACAATACTCGAAATATGTCGTATCGCGCATTTGAAATGTAAATTCAATCCTCAACCGGGGGGTAATGAATTCGAGAACGGAAGTAAACGCGAGCACGAACGCTTTAATTGCAAGCGATAGCTACGAAAAGCCCCGGGATTGACAAATTTGTACAGGAAAACATGCAAAATTCCGACAGATGTCGAAATGTTCGATCGAATGGGAAGATTCACCGACAAGAATTACGAATGGCTTTAGGTGAACTGTGCACTGTTGCATTGATTATGATCATCATTGTCAGCGTTTCAACGTTAGTTCAATTGGAAATATAGAAATTAACGACATTGTTCTACATTGTCGGAATCATAGGTGACATACGTGTGCATCGTTCTTTTTTTTTTTTTTTTTCAAAAATATGTATACGTTAGCATGCAACGAGGATATATGTATAAAACTGTGTATAACCGTGAAAGTATTACCGCTGAATAGAAATTAGGTCGGCGAACTCGTTCGATCGGCACTCCTGACTTATGGAGCTCGCTCTATTTTTCGATGCTTCTGTCACGGGATTCTCGACAGGATATTGGATTTGGATAGATTTAGTAATATGCTAGGTGCTACGATGGCATCTTGACTACAGAGAAATCCAATATCCTGCTTGTCGACGATCGTCAATGATTTGGAGACGAAGACGGAAATAACCGTCGTCTCTGAGCTGAGGAATAAAAAAAAAAAAAAGAAAAAATAGAAAAAAAATCGAACCGTTTCGAAGCGAGAATTTCGTCTCAATTTCTACGCAAGATAACTCTGTTTAGCCTTCTAATCTGTTGGCTGATCTGTGTCTGCTAAGTATGAGAATCAGAACTAAATGGATTCTAGATATTTTAGATCGTATTTTCCGAGTATTTGCGTGTTTGAATTTCCTATAAAAAGAAAGGAAAAAATTTCACGATGAAGAAAAACATATTTGTTTTTTTAAATTGTTCAGATGAAATTCTTTCGTGCTTCTCTTTTATTAAACTGTCAAAGGATTGAACAACAATTTTGAAAAACAAACACACTCCGCCTATCGCTGTCTCTCCCTAGATTGCTGTACACCGAACAAAGAACCACATTTTTCAATTCCAATTCTAACGGAACGCTTGTTGCTTGTAAATAAAGACAGAGAGAGAAAGAGAGAGAGAGTGAGAAAGAGAGAGAAAGAGAGAGATCTATCAACTTCAGTCAACACAAAGCGATATCGGCAAAAGTTTCGATGAATACGAGGTCTATTTCGATTTAATTAAACTGCACGAGAATGAACGAAACTAACGGATCATGAAATCAAAAACATTTTTGTAACATGAACAAAAATGCCGAAAACTGACAAAGTGAAATAAGGATGTGTACGATGGAAAGTTAATGCGAGACGTGACGTGAAACCTCAAATAATTCTAACAATCTAATTGCATTCTTTAAAACGCTGTAACGAAAGTCATTAAGAAATAAAACACGAGCATGCATGATAAAGGAAAAAGTAATAAGAAAACGGCAGAGAGAGGAATTATATTGCAGTCTCTGGTTGAAAGTTTTTCACTAAAAAATCCAAAGTTAATTGAAATTTCCCTGAAAAAACATTTCATCTTTATCGCAAAATGTCTCGACGAGGCCGACGAGCGACAGAGAAAATCATGGAAAACTGATTTATGAAAAAATTCATTTGAATATATTTTAAATAAAAGAAAACATCGCGTTCATGGCACGCCGAAGAGAATTTCGATATTCCAAATAAAATCAGATCGAACGAAAGAACGTGGGAAGACTGGCACTTCGCTTTAATTGAAAAATGAAAATGAATGTTGCGTCGACGTACAGATCGTTTCTGAACGAGTCTGAGAACAAAAATTGTCGAAAAATTCGTGTCACCGGATCGAACGATTAAATGCAAAATCGAACGTTCCATCGATGGGAAAACGATGTGAGAGAGATTCGCGTAAAAGTTCCGTATTTGGAATGGCGGGAATCGCTAAACTCTCGTCTGCCCTCGTATCGATCTCACTTTCGCCCCTTCTTTTCTCTTCCCTACTCTTTTGTCCGAGCTCTGTTCGCTCGGCAAACCCTCGAGGAGTCTTGGCAGCGAGGAAACGCTTTCCACGATTTTCCACGCCTGGTCTGATGTCACATCCGGTAGCCGAGACGTCCAGCGAAAACATCACGCGTTGGTTCAACCAACGTGATGTTTCAGAAAGGAACGCGTATCAGCTTGTTCATACAAACTGAAATTGGGTACACCTCCGAAACGGAACGATTGCGTCCAGTAGAATATTTTCATTTATGTTGCTCCAATTTTATTTATCGACTGTATACAGTGATAGGTTCTTCGTGGATAGCCGCAATATTAATTAATATTATATTAACATCTAGAACTATTTCCAACATACCCAATATTAATTGAAATTCATTCAAATGAGGATTTAGCCATGTGAAGTTAAAATGTCATATCCAGCTTCTTCTCGTTTCTGAAGGTTAAAATATCTGTGACTCTTTTCTTTATCTTTAATACATACAGGTAAAATTTATATTATTGCCATTGTGAAACTTGAGTTCTTCAATTAAAAAGAATAGCAAAGATCATGCTTCTTCTTTTACATATTTTACATATTTTCAATGATAAAAAAAATCACATGGTGTTTTGTTTCAAAATGGAGAGCACGTCAAGCGTATCGCGATATTTTCATACATTTTGCGATCACAACAAATTAATCAGCAGAGCTTTCCGTCATGCGCAGAGCTTTTAATCAACCGCGATGATTAAGTGTTCGCAGGGTAACGTTCACAGATTGAAATAAATCAATTTCGCGTCTGGCCAAATATTAGAAACGAAACGTGGCAAATTGTCGCTTCGATACAAATAATTCATACGCAGCTTGCGACACAAATTGTTGTGCCATTTCAAAAATCATTGAGAATTCAAGTAATTAATCTACAATTTAACCTATTCGTGTATTTATTCGCTCTTTATAGTCTCAGCGAACGTTTAGAACCACAAAAAAAAAAAAAATCAGAGAATAACGAATGAAAGATATGCATGAGTCATTACGGGATTTCTCGAGATCGCTGAACTATCAATGCTCCTAGGGTTAAGAAAAACGTTAAACAAGTTCCTTTCACCCTGCTGTGCCAAAGAAAGGAGATATTCCAAAGGCGAAAGAAAATATCCATCACCAAGGCGTACATCATTCTCCAGTCATTTTTCATAAAATCCTACCAGCTGTTTATCGTTAGGGACGATGTGCTTCCACGGAACGTCAACACCGAGACGATGCGAGAGATACAGTCTGAAATGTCCCGCCGTAACCAGCCACAGGGATAATCGATCGCGGAGATGAGTCATCTCTCTTGCGGAAATTTTCGAAGGGATGCAGTTGATGTGGGTTGCCGAAGGAACGAAGTCAGCGGGGAAGAACAAGAGAGAATTGAAGAGAGAGGAGAGAACGAGCGACGTGAAACATCCCCCAAGCTTGGCTGATTGCGAGAGAGAAGTAACGCCTCGTTCTAAGGACACGTTTCCCACCTCGTTAACGATTAACCCTGCCACGTTCGATTCGCCTTGTCGACGCACCGTGTTCTATCAATATTTCTACATCTAAAAATAAATGTGAACGTCTCGCCTGCTCGAGAGCGAGAAGAACAGAAAATCCATTAATATCTACAAACACGTACATACGTTCATACGTCCTGGTGTGTCGAACTTCATCAGACTGCGAATCTTTACTTTACGTTTTCATAAACACAATCGAGAAGGGAGATGAAGACAAAATAGAAATGCTGAAACAAGTAGTTTTGTTTTGCATTTGCACATTTTAACACAGCGAGAGAAATAGAAAATTAATATCCACAAGTATGTTCAGGCGTCGAATTTTATTAGAACTTTATTAGACTGCGAATCTTGACTTTACATTTTCATCAAACACGACGAAGACAGACTAGAAATTTCTTTCCTCTGCTAAAACGTTAAAACAAGTATTTTATATTTTCGTGTTCACTGCAAATTTCTCGTAAATTTCCCGCGTTCTAACACACGCGGTATATTCATAAGAGGTTCCACCGTGCAAACAAGCGAGTACGTTCGAATAGGTTCGCGAGTGTGCGTTATACGCGCCAGGTTATAAATAAGCATTTTCAAGTGGAGAGATTGATCGACAGGGAGCAAAAGGAAGACTGGAATACACACATACAGCGAAAACGCGAATGCAGATGCCTCGACAATGATTTCCGGAAATGAGTGAAGCCTGCGGCCGAGGAGAGGAAGAGAGGGGGGGGGGTGGAAGGGGAGGGAGGATAGCCGGAAGGCTTCTTCGAGTGCTCTCGCTCGTTTCTCCGGGTACATCTTCATTGCTCCGCCATTAACCGCTCGCTTACTATTCGTTTTCGACCCAATTATAAATCCCTTCCACGGCATCGGCCGACCGTGCGCGTCGATGGGTAACTTGCTCCTCGGCCGCGAGCGAGCGAGGTTCGAGTGTCTCCCCGATCTCCCGTAAATGAAGCTGTTCGAGGCTCGGATAATGCTCCGGCTACCCGTTCTACGCGGCCTCCGTTAACCAGCAAGTTCCAACATTCCGCGATTATGCGCGGCCAGTCTCACCAGGAATTAACAATTTATTTCCAGCTCGTAAATTGAGCTGTCGCGGCAATAACGAGCACCGCTGAATGAATCGCGCGTTTCATTTTATTGGATTTACTTCATGCCAACGCGAGGCCTACGTGCAACCGGGCTGCCCTCGCCCTGACACCGTGTCCGCCATACTTGAGTAGATGGATACACACAGCAACACGCGTACGTTCATTCCCGCCTGCCTCGATCTATCGTTTCGCGAACTTCATTAACGCGTTTCGACGATTCCTCCCGAGTTCGATGCTCCCCTGTCGTGTCTAGATGTGTGAAACTCATCCACTGTCATCGCTAAACAGTCGCTGGGATTTTGTTTTACGTTGCTTTTGACAACTGGCGTGTGAAATTATTGAAAACGGATTATAGTCGGAGAACTGTAGTTTCGAAGTCACTGTACAGGGTGGAAAGAAGAGTTTGTTGGTGACTACCATAGATGAATACACCTTTGATTTGATGGAAATATATGTAAAGAACCTAAGAGGCAAAATTGACCTCGAATTTTTAAAATTTTAAAGTCAACAATTTTATTCGCATTCTACTCGTCGCGAAGGTAAAACTTTCCCAAAGGAATCTGATAATTCTTCTTTGAAAACTAACAAAAAGATGTTTGACACTGTAGACGCGTGCGTGCTGACAGCGACTTTATAGTTCTGGACGCATAAATGTCTGTTTTACATAATTTTCATACAAAGTTTCACCAACATTTGATTTATCACAGTTGTAGCATCAGCGTGAGTCAAAATAATCAAATGATAAAACTAACTGTTAACATTGTTCGGAATACAAACATTACGTATATAGATATATCCATGTCCAGAACCATAAAGTCGCTGTTAGGACACATGCTACTATGTTAAATAATCAAGAAACTCTTTTGCCATTTTTCAAGAGAATTATTAGATTGCCACCTATGGTTCTTTGGAAAAGTTTTATACCTCCAAATCGAAGGTATAAAATTCATCTATGATAGCCACGGACAAGCCTTTTTTCTTTCTACCTTGCACGTCTATTGAAAACTATCTTGCGAGGCAACGGTACGCAACGAAAAGCTCGTCTTCAGCAGGAACGTTGAACTCGCGACCGTTAGTGAAGCCAAGCACAGATTGGTTCTTTTGCATGAAGAGACGCGATCATCGTCGTCTGGTTGCATCTAACGGCTTTTGTACGGGACGCTCACAATGCACGTGTCGCTGCCCCTCCGCGCGCCAGCACCTCTCCTTCGGACGGTTTACATACGAGCATAGATATTACTCTATAGTATCTAGGTTGGCTCGGAATTGTCGCGCGTGTGTGCACTATGGTACAATAACTTCAGCGAACAGGAACAGAAACGTGCTTCAGAAACGGAGATAGCGTCTTCGCCGCGAGAACGGAAGACGCGTTGAATCGAAAACGAAGTTGGATTGAAACTGTGCGATAACGATCGTCGTCTTTGTGCTCTGTCACGTGCTTCTGCGAGCCTTTGTCGTCGCCTGAATCCACTTTATACTTCCAAATGAATTCCACACGCGATTTCTTTTTCGAGACGATATTTGGCTAAAAGTTAATTACAGACTGCCGTGTATTTTCCTTTGAATTAACGGAGAGATAAATTTGGCAACAATTAGCGTGAGAGTTGAGTGGCCGCGAATTTTTTTTCACTTTGCGCTAACGCAAAGATTGTGCAAATTGAAAGTTCCGATGTTCGTGTAAATTCATACAAACGATATAGGTGAAAGGAAGAATTCATACAAACGAAGAGCGGCATTTGTGCCAGATAAGCTCAATTGGCTCGTAAATTTGATTAGTCACTCCGCGTTGCCTCTTTGGACCGCACGGTACAAATTAAGCAACGTTTTATGACTTGGATGGGATTAAATTGACATCGGGCGTTCCAACACGTACTACGATCGAGCCATCGCCAGTGTTGAACACTTTTCGATCGATCGCAATTTTAGTTTCTAAAGTGGTATTCCGAGGACAATGTGGAACACAGACTAATCGAATTAGAATTGAATTGGATCTACTTTGTTCGTGACTATTTGGTCTTTTCGGTTCAATAACCTCTGTTTTTGGATTGGAAATGTGTGTCAGTTTAAATTAATCACCGTATCTGTTCTCAACTCGCTTTCTTCCCGAATATCCTTCGCTTTTGGGCGAAAATTTCGATTACGTTTGTCGACGATTATAACTATTTCGACGTAGGACTCATTCGAACCTCGCTGAAAAATGAAGTTTCAAAGTATTGAAATTTCCCAATCCGTATTTCACCGCACGCAGCACGCGTTTTCTTCAGAGAGGACGCGCGTGTCTCGCGCGAGTCGAGAGTGATCGCAGGTGAGCGTGTTCCGCGAAGCCACCTGAAAAAAGGAAGATCACCCGGGCGAAAAAGAAGATATATATGCACGGTAATCCGACCGCAACACGTTCTCTTTGTTGCCGATCTCGTGTCGAATGGCTCCTGCCTCTCCACTCTGCCAGTCCCTGTATACTTTCATCTTTTTCCTTTTTTCCATTTCTCTCTCCCTCGTTTTCCCTTCTCCTTTTGTACCTGGCTGCACTCCAGATACATTGTAGGGACCAAGTATGGCGCCCTCTCCGAGAAGGACGAAAGAATCGCTTTCCATTACGTACAGGGACGAGAGAAAACGAACGTGTGCCACGTTGCATCGTAAAGGTAGCTTCACACGAGCAACAAGTACGGCACACACACACGTCGTATTATTCCATCTCGACCTGACACACCCAGGAAGTGTGAATCCATCCGATTCACCGTGTACCTCTCCGACTCGATGATTCCCCGGTGAAGTCGAAAACTTATCTGGATTTTATCGCCAGCGAACAAACAGCCCGCGCGACGAGGACTCGTAATACACCGCACCCGCTGCACGTTCCCTCGCGATCAGGTAAATTTACCTGGATACCGCGACGCGATTGACGGAGAGAGCATCGAGAAGCATCACGAGCCGCGATCTTTCATCTGCAAAAGTGTACGTATATACAGACGTGGCGGAAACCGCTGAACGGAATAAACAATCCGTCTCGAAACGAGGACACCGAGTTTCGAAGCGGATCGAAAACCACTCGGTAGGAAAAGAGAGTCTCCTCCTCCGTTGGCTCTGTGAAAGGAACCTTTTTTTATCAGCCCTCGAACGAGGCCGCTGGACTTGATGGGCTAACAGCAGCATTTTTATTCGTCCCCTCCTTCGCACACTCTTTTTTTTTGATTGATCCGAATTGTTATCGAGGCTGAAACTCGACGAATTACGCGGAACTTTCTACTGAAAGACAGAGGAGAGACAGGCGCATTGGAAAGCCAGCGAATTCCAGGTTACCGGTAACCTGATGAAAGATACGTGGAAAAGGAGCAAAGAAAATGACGATTACCTACCTAGCGAGCCACAAATCAAGCTGAGGAGCAATAATACAATCGCCGGCGAAGAACCGGATCCGAAGCGATAGAAAGCAACGAGATGCGACGATTACACGTAAAATTAGTCACTTTATTAATCCGCTGGCACGTCCACGAACTTTCACAAATTTATTCGCAGCTTTAATCCTTGATTTCGTTCGACGTCAATTTAAATACTTGGCTCAAGTCGAACGTCTCCAACCAGGCAGCTAATGGAAACTGTGTATCTAAATTCATCAAAGAAAATGGTATTCGCCGAAATAATAGCAAATACGAAGAAAATTGTGAAAGTTTCGAAAGATGTTGCTGAAATGTGCGAACGTGCGAACGATATTTCGATAAGCATCATTTCGTTTGATTCAATTAAATACTCAGTTCAAGTCAAATGTGCTCAAGTAGTAGCCGATGGAAACTGCGTGTCTAAATTGACATCAAAGAAAATGGCATGTGCCAAGATATCAGCAAATACGAAGAAAACTGTGAATTTGAGAAAGTTTCGAAAGATGTTGCTGAAATGTACGAACGTGCGAACGATATTTCGATAAGCATCATTTCGTTTGATTCAATTAAATACTCAGTTCAAGTCAAATGTGCTCAAGTAGTAGCCGATGGAAACTGCGTGTCTAAATTGACATCAAAGAAAATGGCATGTGCCAAGATATCAGCAAATACGAAGAAAACTGTGAATTTGAGAAAGTTTCGAAAGATGTTGAAATGTGCGAATGTGCGAACGATATTTCGATAAGCACCATTTCGTTTGATTCAATTTAAATACTCAGTTCAAGTCAAACGTGCTCAACTAGTAACTGATGGAAACTGCGTGTCTGAATTGACATCAAAGAAAATGGTACGTGCCAAGATATCAGCAAATACGAAGAAAACTGTGAATTTGAGAAAGTTTCGAAAGATGTTGCTGAAATGTGCAAACGTGCGAACGATATTTCGATAAGCACCATTTCGTTTGATTCAATTAAATACTCAGTTCAAGTCAAATGTGCTCAAGTAGTAGCCGATGGAAACTGCGTGTCTAAATTGACATCAAAGAAAATGGCATGTGTCAAGATATCAGTAAATACGAAGAAAACTGTGAATTTGAGAAAGTTTCGAAAGATGTTGCTGAAATGTGCAAACGTGCGAACGATATTTCGATAAGCACCATTTCGTTTGATTCAATTTAAATACACAGCTCAAGTCAAACTTGCTCAACTAGTAACTGATGGAAACTGCGTGTCTGAATTGACATCAAAGAAAATGGTACGTGCCAAGATATCAGCAAATACGAAGAAAATTGTGAATTTGAGAAAGTTTCGAAATATGTTGCTGAAATGTGCAAACGTGCGAACGATATTTCGATAAGCACCATTTCGTTTGATTCAATTTAAATATCCAGTTCAAGTCAAACGTGCTCAACTAGTAACTGATGGAAACTGCGTGTCTGAATTGACATCAAAGAAAATGGTACGTGCCAAGATATCAGCAAATACGAAGAAAACTGTGAATTTGAGAAAGTTTCGAAAGATGTTGCTCAAACTCGTCCGGCCGAATTTATGCAGCTGGTAGGAAGGTAAATCTACGGCGGAGAAGCGAAAGAAGAATAAATCACGTGGATGAAAATCGATGGAAGTCTATCGTCCCACTTCCTCGCTCGATCTAACGCGAGATCAGCCATCGTCTAGCCGAGTGAACTGGTTCGATCGTTCGGTTTCGAAAACCAGTTTGCCGATAGGGCTGGACGATCCGTCTTGTTCACCTGCACGCAGACACGAGTCCCGCCGCACGAGTACAGACACGCTCGTTAGCACGTGCGTGTACACACGATATCCCAGATTCGAGAAGCGATTATTCCGCCGCGGTGAGGAGGAAAGAGCCAAACGCAGGTCGCGCTGCTGTTTAAACCGGTAGTTCGTCGGGTCGTTTGCTTCGCGTGTACGCGTGTACGACGCCGGACAGTCGGTCGAGCAGAGGGAAACATCGCGAATGCGAATGCACGCGCCGAGAAAATCGAAGACGCGCCTACCCGGATCGAGACGATCGTTTCTCGCGCGCTTGCCTCGCTATTTCCGTCGGACGATCGTCTCCCGTGTCGCTTGACCTCGGCCAATATCTGGAAATCTTGCAGTCGCCACGACTCCAAGCAACGGAGAACTCGTGGAATTGTTCGCGTTGTTGCGTTTGACGAGACAAACCAACAGGGGACTCGTGAATTTGTAAAATATAACTAAGAAATACAATTGTGAATTTCACGATCTGCTTGGCGATATTAACAGTTGAACGTAGTTGGACAAATGAAATTTCTCGAGGAATATTTCGCGAGTAAACTTTTGTCCATGTTTTGATATTTCACGGGGCGGAATGTGTTATTCGTAAATGGTGTTGGTGTACAGCTTGATGTATAATTGTTTGATCAGTAGCTGCGAGTTTCACCAACGGGTGATTTCGTGCTTTCTTTCCGAGAACATTGAAAACAGCTCGATCGTAATAATTATCGGTTCGCTGGCTAATCGACTGTTGATTCTCCTCTGTTAGATCATCAACGCTTGCACAAGTGTTCGAATTGTTATTTCCAATGTACTTCCTTTCCTTCATTTTCTCTAATCTTCGGTTAAACGTCTTTATCAATCGGTATTTCTTTTCCTTATCCGACTTCTCCGATACTGTGAAAGTAATCGTAGTTACGTAGGGAATTTCCGTCGAAAAAATTGAAGAACAATGCCCAACGGTAAACAATCTCGCTAGTATCTAGAAAGGCAGAAGATAGAAGTAGGCGTTCAGTTACGCACACATACACACATTCAATACTTAGAGCCGCGTGTATGCGCGATTTACAGATGCTGAGAAGAATCGCGACTACCGTGTTTTCCTTAACGCGTAGGAGTATCGAAGACGATATCCTCTCTGTGAGTGAACTGATGGAGAAAGAGAATACTGGTTTTCGAGTCCTTGACAATGAACTGGTTTTCAAGTTTCGGCATCGAACAGCAATTGAACGAAATAATAAAGAATTACAGCAATTGGATGAATCTCCAATATTGTTTGATATTGGTATTTAGTGGAAAAATAAATTAAACTATTTTACACTCGATGTACTCTCCACGTTCGAGAAGTTTTCAGTGGAAAATAGTTACAAAGAGTAATATAAATTATTTGGAAATTTTTCATTCGATTCGAGAGAAATCGTGTTCTAATCAAGATGTTCTATGAAATCTTTATCAAGATCAATTTTTGGGAATTCTGATAAGATCGTATTCTATCGATCGGCAAATAATACGAGGGATTTGTGTCGGGTAATTTCGAGAGACGAGAGGTCATATAATTTGTGACTCATGGATCGTTTATGTTCCAGCTCGAATCTTGTTTTCACGTCGTTATCATTTATTTCTTCCTAATTCCAGCTTTGTTATTTTTCTACTCTTCGATTGTCTGAAACAGATTACGAAACGAGACGACTAGAACATTTTTCTTTACTCTTGAAGTAAATATAAGTTCAATATCGAAGCCAGCATTTTATCGATGCGAAAACCTTCAATTTCAGAGTTTCACGACGTTGCGCGTATCGTTGTATTTCGAGATACAATTTTCATCGTTCGCACGGATGAAGAGCGAACGACAGAAAAATTCATGTTCCGTAAACGAGAGTTGAGTCATTACGAGCGATCAAATACTCGTTACGCTGCGTGCACGATGAATAAAAGAGTGTCGACCTCGAGACAATGCCCGTGTCTTCCATTTATCGGGGATCGTGGGTGTGCAAATTTGCGAGCCGCCACGTATCGCGAAAATAAACTTTCGCAGTGGGATCAAGCGACCTCGATGACAACCATCGTTCAATTCGCGATTAATTCAACGGCGTGAACTGTCAAACGCAGACGCTCGCGAGAGAAGTAAGTCAAGCTTCGACTGTACACGGTACCTTTATCAATCCTCCGACTTTGCTCAAATTTTTGGAAAATTTTGTTCCACCGACACGATTTCGAGTGTCATTGAAAAATTCGCGCAGCAATTTGATTTTACCAGTAATTTTACCTGATTTTGTTCACAATTCAGACGCAATTCTGACAATCCAATTCACAACTAAAACATAATCAATAAACTATTATCGTTGACGAGCAACAAATATACACGCGCTTGCGTTTAACGAGGTATTACATAAATTATTATCGTTGAATAACGTTTGCCGAATAAACCGTCTGTAATGTGAAGTGAAATTCATTTACTAGTCGATAACGTAAATTCACCCTAGCGTGGAATAGTACGATCGATTCGTTTAAGCTCGTTCCTGTATTTCTTTCAATCCCCCGCAAAGGATGAATTTTATTAATTCTATTATATAAGTTAATCGAATTTCAAATTTCAATTATAAATTAAAATTTTAATTTCAAACTTCGACTGAGCTTTAAACATTGTGAAAGATTGAGTTCTAATTTCAGAGAAGAATCTAGTAATTTCGTGTGAACTCCCCATTCGTATCTCATCTGTCAAAATAAATCTGAAATTCATTATCTTTCCATGGTAATTTCCATTCGTTTGGACACGCGCGCGCGATGTTTTATCTTGCTTTCACGGCGACAGTCTTCGCCGCGCGACATGAGAAATAAAAGTTCACGGATTCCCTAAGCCCCCAAAGCGCCAACTTTTAATGGGAAACCTGTATTTAGACACCTGTCGGGGAATCTCGCGCGGAATGCCAGGACAAAGATGCGCGCGGTTCGGGAAACACGAGCGCAGAGCCGAGAAGGAGCAAAACGTACGAGCAGCGTAGAGGGAGAAATGGGCGAAGAAGACGGCGACGCATTACATAATAGTTGGCAGTTGGCATAGTTCTCGAGCACGGCGGCCGCTTATTCACGCGTGGAACTCGCACGAGAATCACCGGGCGACAAGGCTAAGGGCGCGTTCACACGCTGTCGGGATGGCGAGGCAAGTGAACTTCTGCTCCAAGAATTTTCAGCCAAGTCGGAGCCAATCGTATCGGTACGACGCCACGCGTGGAATTACACGGCGATAAAATAAAGTTAACTTGTGGTTTTAGAACGAAGATTACCTGGAAAAGGGAGGCGGAAACTCGATGGCTGGAATTTCGTTGATTTTTTGATTCCGATGATTATCTCGTAATTTGGATAAATTTTGATTGATCAAAGACCGCAAAGTTTCATTCGTCTTGTAACTTCTTTCCTTTCATTTCTCAGTTCCGTCTAATTCGCATTGCAATTTTACAATTTTTTCGATATTTTTTAACGCACAAACAATGCGAAACTTTTTCGTACGATTATTATCGGCGAAATACTCTTGAAGATATATAATCTTGATAAAGTAATCTCCTTTGTGAATATTTGAATTTTGTAACATACTTATGGAATGTTTAAATTACAAAATATATCACTTTTGCTTACAGGACATTAAACAAATCGTCTTCAGTGTGGATCCTTTCGATTCGAGCTGTTTTATATAACGCGTTTCACTCTTACATAGCTTTGTACATCGATATATCACGATCTGAATTAATTAACTTTCTTCTAGATCATTTTTCCAGAAATTAACATCATAAAATTAAGGAAGAATGTTTTGTATAATCTATCTATTAGAGTAGAACTTCCGCTAGAATTCCGTCGTTCCCCTTTTACGTTAATCCACTTATATCACGAAATAAAGGCTTATCTGATAAAGAATCTGATAAAGAACGAAATTAACTCGACCTCTGAATTCTCCGAATTCTTTCCTTTTACGTTGTTTGAAATTCATCAAACGCTGCGTTCTATTTCGTCACGAGGAACAATGGTCGACGCTCGATTAATCCTCTGCAAACATCCTTTGCACGTACATACATACAGTGTGTGTCGACGAATGAAATTCTAATTTCCAATTCTTACCCTCCGTTTGTCATACATTAAGCGCTTCTCCTAACGTTACCTCATTATGCAGTATGTTAATGACTAATTACGAGATTCATTTTCCGTTCAATGATTCCGTACACGTGTAGATTTCGTATCGTGTTACGCTGTCCAAGCATAGCGTTTAATAATCTAATTCAAAAGTTACGACGAGTGATCGAAAAGTTGAAGCTCGTCAAAAACTTGACCCAACGTCTTGGGACAAGAAACCTCTTGGGACAGAGTTAAAAATTTCCTTGGGAATAGAGTTAAAAATTTAGAACTTCACACCAATAAAAATTACACCCAGTCACTGTCGCACAGTCAAAGAGTTGCCAATTACTCCATCGTTACTACACACACAGTCTGACATTTGTGCACGCTGCGATAATGTGAATGCAACTTCTAATTATCGATATCTGAACATTTTGAATTTAACTGGCGATCTTCTACTGTTAAACTTCCATGCTGAAGCACGTACTGAAAGGCCATTTGCACGGACGATGCGTTTAAACACGAGTACACCGCTGCAAACCGCACAGGGACAAACAAACGGACGCTAGATGAAAGGAACGTGTGCGTTTAGACGCGTGGGATCCGTCTCGAGCGAGGGTACACCTTCGATGTCTACGCAAGTGTACGCTCGTGTGATTAATTCCACACTGTCATTCATAAATACACCACATTGGGTCATTTTAGAAGCAACGCGATTTTCCGAAAGTTATGTTTCTAAAATAATGATGCGTGATTGTTGCCATGAGAAGTTTCATAAAATTGAAAGAGAAAAATATGAAGAAATTCTTTACAAGTATGCGAAAACCAACTAATTTGGTCACTTCCACAGCAAACGCACGAAATGTATATTAACAAAACTGTCTGTCATTTTATTTTAATTATATTGAAATTGTAAGAAATGCTCGACAAAAGATCACCCAAGTGTCCAAATAAGTATTTACGAACGACAAATACGACCAGCTTGTTTCTCTCACCCGAGTTTTCACGATAATAAACCCGACTGCATGTTCAAGCCTATCAAACAACGTCGTTCGAGTTGATCTCATTGGAAGACAGGCGGTTTTATCGTCGTGGACCTCATTGGTTCACCCCTCGATCGTTTTAGAAGCTGAAGATTGTATCTTCGAAAAACCGGTTCCTTCGCGGCAAGGCGCAAGAACAATAAATCTTCGTGGAAAGTAATTTCCATTCATCCGGCAACACACCGGGTGAATTTTAGCGAATGTTCCATCGTCCCGCGGTAATTGTCAGGTCGATAATATGACCTCGACAGCTCGATAATTTCGTCCTGACGGCTCCAAATTCATTTCGTTACCTGCGGAAACGAAAAATGCCTCGCCTCTTTAATAAATTCACGTTCATCGCTATTGATCGTGCCTCGAACTATTTAATTTCACTCTTGGACATTTCACTCTTCAAACTAACCTAATGCTCAAAGACAGACAGTCGAGATAGAAATTTAACTTATTTTATAGAAGTGCCTAGAGCATGATACACACTACGATTTTTGTCGCCACTGGGTATGTGCAAACCAATCAGGTTAAAATGAAGTTGTGAGAACTTCATCTCGATCGACGCGACATTCTGAAATTTTACACCTTACAGTTTGCTTCGACTTCAACTTGCATCGCGCTACTCGATTAGTTTTTCAGGGAGGAAAGAAGAGCGATCAAAGTGTAGAGCGATCGTGGGATCGTCAACCTGTCCCAACCGGCATCTTCGTCGATCAAAAGAATCACTGAAATCCCAATTTCCACGCAGAAATAAACAAAAAACGAACGGAGGAGGGAGTTGAAGGATGGGAAAGAGCAGCGGAGAAAGCGACTCTGATTTTACGAGTTTACCGGTCGCAAAGACGACGAAACCAGCCGGCACCGGCTAATAGCGCGTAATCGATAATAATCGAATATCGGAGCGAGGCTTGAAACGAAGCGGCGCGCCAAAGTGGCTGATATAAATAATTTAATCTCCCTCGTGTGCCGGCCAGAGGTTGCCGATCTCTCCGCTCGGCTTCGGCGCGGATCCGTCTCTGCAGAGAGGAGAACGTTGTACAACAGTACGTGTACACACGTGGGAATAAGCCCGCCGAAAATAGATCTTCACTTTACAACCCCTTCTCGACCCCCTTCGCAACTTCTTCGTTCGTCTGTCTCCTCTTTGCTTTTCTTGGCTCCTGTCTATCGTAATGGAGGACCTCTTCTTTTGTGTTGCGTGCAATTACGCGCCCGAGGATCGAGAAGTTCCGATTACAATTCCGACAGACGATTTCCAGAGTTTCAGTCTCGTTTCATAACCGTGTACTCTCCCTGGATTAAGGGAGTTTCAATCGAGACTTGGTTTCGTTGAATGTTATTCGTTAAATAATTCTGGGCCGTTGGATTGCTTCCAAGTGGATCTCGTAAACGATAGTGTTGTTTAGAGAATGAGATCGTAGGGAAGAACTTGACATTATTTCGCAACACCAATGAAAAATTTCTTGTGTAACTTGCATCTAATTCACGCCCGTGTGTTAAATTTAGTTAATCAAGCCTGCGCGATTGTTTAAAAGTACATTTTTTTATTTTTTATTTTTTTAATTAAAATGGTTTAAGAAATAGGAATTTGTCTCAAATATTAAATAATAAATTTACGATTCATTTTGGACATTTTATTTTGCACTGTTTAAACTTTCGCAAGTAGTAAGAAAGACTCGTCTGCTCGATTCAATAATAAGAATGTTAAAACTGAATGTCGTGTATACACGCGAATTGTGTAATATGCAAATTTACGATACCAAGGAAAGTGTCAAAGGAAGGAGAGTCGATTTATATGCAGCTTTGCTTTCGCGGAAACTGCTAAGCATCATCCCGACGTTCGACTATTATGCGCGGCTGATCTTCGATATACTCGATATTCAGAAGTGAATCTAAGAGTCTCTGTCGTGTCCGCGATTTGCATTTTCCTGGCATAACTCTGCCTGATTTGTATAAGTTTCTCGCAAGACGTAGACGAGTTCGAGTACGAAGTTCCATTGACTTTGCTAATCGTATTGAAGCAGACGTTCCCTCGAACGAACGTGATAGCATCTCGAACGTGACATGTGCACGTTACGTCATCCTATTGCATTAGATATCAGCAATCTATTTAGATTAGACGTTCTCAACATCGTGCATACACTGCTGCTTAGAATTTGGCTTTTTCAATGGAACAAATATTAATCTGGACTTACGCGGAAAGTGAAATTGATCGATCTGCCTTCCGAGAGATTCGAGCAAAGTGTCGCGTTCGCAACCGATTAATAAAATGATTATTTTCATCGGTAGGAAGAAGAGAAGCAGAGGGGAGACGATCACAAAGGTGTGATTTAGAATTGCTTGGACTAGCTTGAAACTATCGAGGATTATCTAGACGTTCGATATAAAAGACGGTGTATACGGCCAGGCTCGATAGTGGCCGTTCAGGGGCGTATATAGCGGTGGTATCTCCTATAAAGAGAGTGGAATATCGCGGTAGCACGGGCATTAATTCTGGATAGAGGCCAGCAGCCTCGGCAAAGGCTGCTAGGAGCCTGGTATACGACCAACCATCGACCGATTAATTAAATTTTACGATTTTACCGGCGACCCGCGCTTTCTAGCCTCGCGTGGAAAAGAACGTAGCTAAACGAACTCGACCTGTGTTCGATATCATGATTTTCTATCCCTCTAGCCAGGAAATATCAACGGAACTGCGCTTTCGAGGGCGAGTCTGCGGATTTCGAAATCGAAAGTCGAAAGAAAACGGCGTAACTGAGATTTCATCAAATTTCACCGAAGCGAATTTAACCTAGTTTCCTTGCGCGCGGCGTTAATTGAATCATGATCGTTTCATTTAAAAAGAAAAAGTTGTCAGGAAAGATTAACGAATTTCTACGAATCGGAATGAGCAGAAATGAGATCCAAGTTAAACACTAACTTTACTGACAGATTGATGGAATCTTTTGGAAAGTCGAGTGAAAAGTTAGATGACGATCTTACGAGCATGTAACTATGAAACGTTGGGTCGAGTTTCTTCCAGATCGTTTCCCCTCGTCAGTACATTTGACAAAGAGAGGATCAGATAAAAAAATTTTTTCTACCGTGTCGGAGTAGAATTCTGTTTTTTAACGAACCGCGTTGGTAAAGGGAGGCAGAGAATCGAGAACACGTCTCGTGAACGTGTGGGGAAACGAGCTGGAATTTTGTAGGTCAGAAAGAAAATGGGAAGAGGAAGAGAGGAAAGGAAAGCACTGTCGTAAAACAAAGGACCCGGTCTGACCTGACTAGCTTAGTAATTGCCTAGATTCTTGGTTTCCCCTCTCGTTTCTTTGTCTTTGGTCCATTTACCAGCGTCCATGTCAATTAAACCTTGCGCCAACAGAACGCATCGAACCTCTGCGACCTTACATTTCTAATTATTTCCTTTTTTTGTTTTTTTATTTTTTTTTTTTTTTCGTAATTGCGAACTTGATATTGCAATAATGAAACGTACATTTTTGCTTTTGCAAATTTCCCATAAACATGCGCAGTTATTTTTTTCACTACTAACGTAGATCAAATATTTCTATTCAAAATCCCTGCTTCTCTCGGAAGTACGTACATACACACGTCGAACATTGTTTGAAATTAAAATAGAGAGAAAGCTAAGGCAAGCAAGCCTGGCTATGTAAGCATTTTGAACCTCCACTTTTCCCATATTTTTACACGCCCGAAAAATAATCAAATACACGAGCAGAGTCAGTATACTTTCCAAAGATTATTTCTCGTTTCGTGAAAAAGATAGATTGAAGGTAGCAACAGATAGATTAAAGGAAACACACCGATCTCTTTTACAAAAGAGAGATTGTGCGGTAGCAAACGATCAACCTAAATGCACTCAGAGACGCGGAAACTGCCTCGCAGCGACTCCTTTTTAAGGAAAAAGTCACCGACCGCTTAACGACTGGCAAACTGGGAGGATCTTTTGCCAGTCTTCGTCGTCTTCTCGCAATATTCTCAGAGCCTGTTCTACCTTCCCGTTCCCGTGGTGCACTGTGCACGATGTGCACGTTGTCCGACATCAACCGGCATTATACGTCGTAGTGGAGGTGGCTCATTGTGAACTGGTGTTTATGGGTGGCTTTTATGCTCGTCGGCAACGAGCGTGTTCAAAGCGCAAAATAATGCCAGACGTTGATGCGTTTAGAGTTTTCTCTCTCTTTTTTACGATCAAATGCATCAACAGTCGTTTGAAATTGATCTCGTTCTTTCCCTTGACAATCGTCGAACACCATTGCTGTTTATTAACATTTTACGTAGCATTGTATTAAGTAATTCAACTGTTGCGTTCCGATTGTCTCATAGTAATCGTTTTGTGACGTTTGAACCCGTATTGTTACGCTGGAAGTGACGACACAAATTTGTTGTAGAACTTTTATACAACACCAGTTGGAAATTGTTTTAAAAATTGTCATACTTTATGAAAAATAAATGACACTACAATAATAAATAAATAAAGAAACATTGAATTTTATTGTCGTACATTAATTTATCTAATTTACCGTGAAATAAATGCAACTGGACGCGCAACAAGGTTGAAAACAAATCGAGCTCAAAGAGTTAATGGAGTGTAAATGCTTAACGAATGATTTTGCAGTATCCTAATATTCAGTTACAGGATTTCGTCTATTCATCTTCCTCATTCGTTCCTCCATCTCGCCTTATTACTCTTAAACATTGGAAAACATCTTTCGAAGAGAACCCGAAAAGGGAAGAAGCGATTCGCTAATTTTCACGTACACGTCAGGTACTTTTTTCGCGCGCTTTCTACGAAATGTCACGTAAATTTAACCGGCTCCGTATATTTAAACCGCAAGGCCGCGCGTCGTCTCGTCACCAGAATTTTTGCCATTCCTCAAGTGACACAGGCCTGACCTGTCATCTCTGCTCGTTGCACCGAACTTGAAGTTCGTCGATGCTCGTGTCGTGCTTTCGCGTTTTCGTTGACGGCGTGCACGCGCGATGTGTCATTTCTTTTCGTCCGCACGCACAATACACGCATTAACTAGTTACGCAACTAGCGGCCACGTTATGTGGGTCGATAGCAACGCTGTCGCGGGCGTAATGAAACGAGACTCCGAGCACGTGCAAACACGCGCCATGATCGCGCAGCCATCATTCAACTGGAAACTAATCGAAACTGGAGCGTACCTGGACGGAATACGCGTCGTTTGTGCGTAGCCGAAACGAAATTCGCCAGAAAAGGTTCCAAAAGGTGTCGAAAAATATTTGGAATTCAAAAAACATAGTAACGCGGCAGAAATATTCTTTGCAAGCTCGACACACTCGTAGCTGGTGATTTCAACGAGATGTTAAATCTCAGAGCAGAAATTTATTATCCTTAGAACTGGATAATTTTAGCTTTATGAAACTATTTCAAGTTCACGTTCTACAAAAGGAAAAAGATGAAAATGTCGTTTTTTGATACTGTACAAAATTTTATCTTATTTAAATCATTGTCACGAGACGGCAATGTTTATTAAATTTGAAAACAAGCGACATTACTCGTGGGTATCCCTAATATCATCGAAATAATTATCATCCATTGATTCTCAAATTATCGAAAGAACTTCAGAATTGAATACACTCTTAATAAAGTTGATGTCAAAGCGATGCAGCTTTCATTACGCGTAATAAATCCATTTACAAAATAAAAATACGAGATACCGTGTAGTTATGGCAGGGGGGCGGTTGTGCAAAGCAATTGAGATAATTGAAAAACGGTTTTACTTGAGTAGACGTGCTGCATCAGCGGAATGAACAGTAATATGATTGGTAGTACGTTCCATTGATTCATTATGCTGGGCCTCGAAGGAATGATACGAGATAGATACGGTCTGCGGCATGTAAATCGCGTAATAAGATAATGTCCATTATACGGGATCAAACTGCGATATCTTCGTTAGAATTCCCATGGTACATTGAATAATGAAATTGAGGAAACTGTTACGAAACAACTGCCCTGCTAGCTAAAAAGAGAAGCGATTCACAGCTACCAATACGCGTGAATAAACAATTCCCATTGCGATTCGAGCTTTTGGAGCGTCATTTAATGTTTTGCTCACAAACGTACACGCCATCTCTGCAACAATTATACGACTGAAAATTTTATAAATAAGCTGAAATAATTTTTTTTTCTGTGTCATTTTTATCGAGATCGAAATTGCAAAAACGCCGTGTACAATCGGATTAGGAAACGATATCGAGTTTACAAGCCAGTAAAAATTCTGATTTGTACGAAACGCACAGACGCGTTAGGAAAGCAGAAATAATTAAAATATACGCCGGCATAAACGAAGAGGCAATTCCATTTTTCTTCGTTCGCATATATTACGCATTATGCTGTTCGCTCTGGTTTATTGCGGGGCGAACTGAAATTAATGCGCGTCGCCCCGGCACAATGATACCCGAGTACCATTACTTTTGTACAAATAATTTTATTGTTCGGTCCGAAAATTTACGAGCGGGCTTGCCGGATCGCGTTTTATTTTTTGCCGGAGCTGTACCACCGGTTAAGTCGACTGGTCCACCGACTGGCCGAACGAATGCGAACCGAGATCGACGATAGTGACGAATTAGTACCGCGCCAGGTATTAAAAATGTTTCTCCATGCGTTTTACCCCGGACGCATTTCGTTTCATTTCAGAGAACGCGACGAAGCGGCGGAATTTCCCTCGTTTCCGTACGCGTTATTCAATCTCGCGGAATATTTCACTCCCCCGTTAATGGTAATTCGTTTATAAATAATGAATTCGTTTATAAATAATTTCATTGCTTACCCGAAGTATCCTACTATTGTTATTCGTACAGAAACGTAGGAAATTCGACGGACAAAACTTTCTAAATCTCAACGATGACAATAAGCTTCAATCGACAGTTGCATTCAAGATTATTGTTCGAAAGTTCCGTCGTCGAGGAAAAAAAACTTTTCTAAAAACAGTTCGCACGGGTAATCAATCTCTCGGTTATTTCCAGCAACGATACGGGCCCGGGAGAATCGAGTTCAGCTGCTGAAACGAGTTTTACAACCGGCGCGATAAGAAGTGCAGGTAAACGACACACACATACACACACACACCGAGGCGTGAATATTAACTACGGATTTGAAAAATTGGCGGATAGAGAGTAAAACTGGAAGATAAAATAATCTGGCTAATAAAAAGGAGTAACGTGAAGATGACAACGTCGTGAAACGTGGTTCGGAAGTTGATCGAAAGTCAGCGTTGAAAGAGAAAAGAAAAAAAGATAAAAATAGCTCAATTGCGAGTACTACTATGATAAAAATGAAAACGATATCGGCAATGCACGTTGCTGATCGTTCGATGCATCGATGGGAGAAATGCAATCGACAGATCGAACACGAGTGCATCGTTTTAACGTAAACAAGTGTTACGTAAAATCAAAGAGAGACGGATGATCGCAACGCCCATTAAAAAAAAAAAAAAAAAAAAAAGAAAAGAGAGAGAGGATCTCAGACTTAATGATGAGGCTGGTTCGATCGGCAATGAAATCGACCTTGATCTCTTGTACATACGCGAGGTATTCATAGATAGCCTCGATTATTAAGGTCGTCTTCTATGAACTGGCTGGAACTGTGCATTTATGCAAACTCTCTTTATCTAACGCCGCGTGAATGGAAATAATTTCCGCGGTATCACTCGGAATCCTCGGAATTCGATTTGCAATGAATCGTGATTTTACCTACAAGCGATCGAGTAGCACGCGAAAGGAATAAATTCTGATAGCAGTAAGAGAAATTCTGAAAAATATTTTTCTTTTACCATGTTGAATTTAGATTGAATTTAGATACTGTTGCTCGTTTAATCTGATAAGAGAAGTTACTTGGTCGCGCAGGAAAATAAAAATAAACGAAAAATTGATTGAGGATATGAAACATCAAAACGTCACGGTTGCTAGTAACAAGCCGCAGTGTCTCTCATTGCCAGAACATATAGATGACGTTTATTCGTCTATTCGTATTCTCACGTTATACATTTTCCGCGCGTGTTCAATCGTCGCTTTTCCGCGAATTTCGGGAAATTGAATTCGTATCTTTCATTCCGAGATATTCTCTCGCAGAAAAAAAAGAGGGGAGGAGGGGGGAGGGCGGGAAGAATAAACAAGGAAAAATGCCGACAGGGCCGTATTATAAATTGACCGTAAAAAGAAAAAGAAAACAATTTGCAGCAGAGGCTGCAGTTTGAAAGCGGAACACGCTGCCTATATTTAGCCCGGGTCCATAAAATTAAATATAATAAAGGAAACGCAGCGGGCACGCAGTGGTTCGTAGTAGGCTGACCGGGCAAAGCACACAAAGCAGGACTCGCAAATATTTAGCCCACTTGCGTACAGGCAACGCAAACAAATATTAAACCTGTTGACGGAGCGTGTGTCTGGGGCTCCGTGTTCCAGAAAATTTCATTCCACTGGCGGAACTGAGCCCGAGTGTAAATTTCAGGGGCTGAAACACACGCATCCTCCGCTCGCATTCGCGACACACGCGAAATAAACTGGAAATATTTTAAAAAGCGAGCATCGTTTGCCCTCGTTGTTATCAGAAAACGAGTAACAGCGAATTGCCGTCCGGTTGGTATCAGGTAGAGTGCCGGCCTAATCTCAACGTGTGGACTAATCGGGGGACCCCTGTGTCGCATAAGATGTGTGTCGCGTAACGTAAGGGCGATAATACTTCTGACGATTCCAGGAAACGTAACCACGTTCGTACGTGTAAAACTTAAAATGTAAAACTGACTTCGTTTTAGACCGGAGATTCATTCTGTATCTGATATCTGATTGTTCAAGCTTGTTTTAGAAAGAGAAAATGCCATCTCGTTCACTTGGCGTTGATTTCAAAATTAAAAAGAAACATGTGCTACCTTTGAAAAGAGAAAAAGCTGTACAAACACATAAAAAATGATCTAACGAGTACGGTGAGGAAGTTTTCAAGCTACGGCAGTGTCGGAATTGCTAAAATTTACTACTGACGAGGATATCGAATCGTTTCTGGAACTATTTTTTATCAAAAGAGGCAAGAAGCTTTTTTCAATGTGAAATCATGAAGTTGTCTGAGAGACAGCAAAAGCGATAAAATTGAAGAAAATGGAAGTTTTTGTTTCTCGTGAAATATTCGTCTTTCATTCAATATACGTACTGATGTAGTTCAAAACACAAGTGAAAAAGAATTATTTCGAAGTCATCGAGAAAATTAACTAGTACTAGTGTCTCTTGTAGGATTGACCAATTTGTTTGGAGGATATTACGTTTCTTTCAGTAACGTTACAAACTCGATAAAAAATAAATTGGTATAGAGTACAATTTCAAATCAGGGTAAAATTAGTTTTGTTAGACTGTTAATTTGCAAGAGGAAATTTACTTGAACAGTTTCGCGGACGGTTTCCTGCTTTCGCTGACACTCGGAACGAGTGGACCTGCCTCGTGGGCATTCGCGCGGGGTATCGGGAGGGCGGCTTAACTAATTTTTGACCCTCCTTTCTACTGACCAGTTGCCGTGCATCGAAGCCGGCATCGACGTTTGCCGTGTCCAGGTAAATTCGACTGCACACGTCTGTCACACATGTTTCGTACAGGAACAAAAACAATAACGAGACGATCGCCAGCGAGTGTCCGTTGTCCGACGCTGCGTTTGAAAGATTCGTAGAAAAATTTGATATCTATATTAATATCGGCGGAATATATCTCGATTTCGTTTGTGAGCTGGCATGTGTCTCTTTCGTCGAATTGGAGAAAATTGGAGCTCGTTGGGAAATAAAGGAGCGACCAGTTGATAACCGGAGATTGTCAAGGTTGATACGTCGGGTAAATAAAACTCTGGTTATTTTCACGCTCACGCGTATGAAACACAATGATACAAACGGAGTGAACAGAAAGCGCCAGTTGAACATTGTACCGATGCGCCGACTGATTTTTAATGAATTGAAAAACCAATTTCAACAAAATTAATTCCTCGACAAGCATCCATCTTCTCGCGACACTCAAATCTCGCGAAGAATTTCGATTAACAATTCCACGGACATTAATATCAAATTAAAACGAATGTTGGTACAAGCCTCGACGAAAGTTCGTACAAATTTAATTCTAATCCTCGGAACGATACACGTGGAAACTGGTTCCGAAAGGGAGATCCGAGCAGCTGTGCATCGCCGAGTGGGTTATCTAATTTTCAACCCCACGTACCACGTGAATGAGCATAAGTTACGCACAATACCTCTCCCCAGGTGAATGGAAAGACACCTTAGCGCCGAGCGGGGCGCATTGTTCGAAACAGCAGACTGCCAGGGGCGCAACGAACGTAAAATGAAAAAGAAAAAGGCAGGGTGGGCTTAACCACTATACAGACAGACTCTCACCGAAATTATTAATTACGCTTTCCGTGCACGGATATCCGCGTGCACCCGGATGTCCGTGACTCGAGCGCGCACGCGCATCTATGCTCCGTGTTACTTAGAATGCGTGAACGTGCGATATGCGTATCACCTAGCGCATCTGTTTCACAGATCGCACGTATCTCTTACGATCTGCAGTTTATGTTAAGTAAAAATACGTATATCTCAACACGACGGCGACGTTTCTATTCCATTTATAAAGATTACTTGCTAGTTTCATACGAAAATCGAACTAAATTAGTAAGGAGGAGTAAACTTCGTATTTGTACGACTTTGTTTCAACACGATTATTTTAATTGCAGGACTACGGATGGCTGCGATAATTTTATATTTCCGAGGTAAAATATTGATTTGATTTTTAAAAACGAGTCATACCTGGCAAGCTCCTCAAAATGATGAGATTATTATTATTATGTTGAATATAGGTTCGTTACGATGCAACGATTCAAAGGTGATAATAATTCTTAAACATTCTGATGATTCCTTAACAATTTCTCATTCCAATGCTTATGGACGAGGATGTAACTATAATAAATGATAGTGCACACCGGTATTACTTTCTTGTGGATGAATGTGTAGCAGGAAGCGAGATTTAAAATTGTAATTTGATTGCGATAGCAATTACATCGCCTCTGAGATTAAGCAGGCGCAGATGATTATCGTGCTTCATGAGTTTTTGTAAAAGGTGAATAATGGCCCTGTTCGGATGAGCGCTCACTCGAAATTCTAATTTAGAAAACAACGAAATGAAAGATAAACTCTCGAAGCATGTTCATTGTTTTCCCTGTTGATGACTTAATGTTCGTTATTACATGATGAATCTTGATTTTATACGACCCTGATTGTGAAAAGTGTATCAGTCGTGTCATCGCTATTATATAATTCCATCAAGTTCATCGTAAGTTATGTCGTAAGTACAGATGGATTATACACTTTATCGAAATTAATATCACGCGATAAGTGCACTTATCGATGAAATCATTGAACGCTGAAAGTTAAATATTTACGGTAGAATAACGGTTCGTAAAGCATGCTACGTTATTATCCTGTTCCGTGTTATTTCGTCAGTTCCGATGCTGTTTAAATTTTAAATTATACGTTGTAACTTAGTAGAACGAATTACGTTCTAGCGTTTAAAATAATACGTCCATTTATCGATATTCGCACAGAGGTTCCTAAAAATACGAATGAAGCAGATTGAGAGTCCATTGTATTAATTTCCATCCACTTAAAATAACAAGTGCAAATTTAAATTCAAATCTCTGAATACTTGACTAGGTACGTAACGTAGATAAAGAATTTAATCGTGACTCATCATTCTACTTCATACTTTACTTAACTTCATTCTACTTAACCACATCAAATATAATGGCGAATCGTGAAGAACTATAATAGAAAAATAATTTTTCCTGGCAAGCGTGATCTGCGATTTTTTTATTTTCAAATAACGAAAAGATATAAAGATCAAGTTACATGGAAAATAAAATTTCATGGCATACGTGATGCTACAGAAGAAGAGACGAAAAATCACAATTATGAAATTCTATTGGGTTTGTTTTCATTTTTCAATTGGACAAAATATCTGTCAATTGTCCACCCAAAACTAATACAAAAAATCTACTTCGTTTTTGCATCGAGCTCAAAAATTTTCACTCCTCTTAACTCCTTTCCCTCCTTCATTTATATCATCCGGCATAATTTACTCGGATTGTCCCTAAAATTGCTCGAAAATTTCAATAATTCCATCGTTGCATCGTCCGAGCGACGACTTCGAATCAAATTATGTCGTTCTCGTCACGGTCGTCCTCGTCTCGTTGCATTTGGGTCACCGCCACAATGAATTCAGTCTCTCCTTCTTTCGAATCGCGCAACAGGAATATCAAGGAAGGCCATGGACACCAACGGCCCACAAACAATAGCTCACGAAAGTATTTCAACAACACTTTTGCGTTACAGTATGTAAAATTCATCTTTCCAATAAATGTTTTGCAATTTTTACACACGTACGTATATATTCATGGTGAATTCAGATTTTATTAATATAATCGTGATAGTGGTGACGCCAATGAACTTTCAAAAAGATTGAAATTTTCTGCATTAAACGTTGGAACATTTTCGTAAACTGCTGTATACAGGCATGCACGATACAATTTCGTGCATCGTTCACAGGAAAGTGCACGCGGACGTCGTCGCGAGACTTGAACAACAGGTGTGCAACTCATATCGGTATCTGCGGCCACGCTTGCCAAGAAAACTGGGTTAGAAAAATCCATGCTCGAGACTCCACAGTGGTTGTCGAACATCGCGCGAAACGCGACCGGTGAACTTGAAAGTGAAACGACTCCGACACGTCGGTTCGAGGCGACGCGATTTCGAATGCTAATTAAAACGTTGGTATTTATAGAAAACGACTTAATCGAATAATAAAAGAACGCGAGATATTCAAATGATCTTCAAATTGTCAACAACTTCATTTAATAAATAGAAATGAAAGCAATTTCGATAAAAAAAAAAAAGCTGAATTCATCTCGATATTGCATAAAAGTACGGTACTCGAAAAATGCGGTAAAAGTCTGCATAATGTAAGACTGACGTTCTGACCGATTACGACAAACTAAACGACATATTGCTGATAACAAGCTTCAAAAGACCAATAACCAACCCAACTCTATTAGCGGGAAGACAAGCGTGGAAAAAATGGTTGAACGTTGGAAGGAAAACGGTGATTATTAATTGCAAATTTCCAATCATGTTCCATGCAAGACCAATCGAAAACAATGGCCATTAAAAAATCCATTGTGCGCTCGAATCAGCGTGACGGTACTATAATTGAAGTAATTGGAGCGACACGATGTTGAATCGCATCAGCAGACGCTCGACCGTCCGTAACTCGGACAAACCGACCCGTATTTATCTCTCGTTCGATTTCTTTTTTTTTTTTTTTCTATTTTTGCTTTTCATTTTTTCGAGTATACCGCGCGGCGCTGTCTCGAGGATCGTCTCGACGTTACCGGGAGTCTCGATTATGTATCGACTCGTGAGCGTCACGTCTTGACCGTGGGACGAACGACAACCCACGTTGCCTCGTATGATTTATAGACAATAAAAAATGCGGATCTGTTCGTCGTGACAACGTGAAATTCTCAATAATGATCGGTCGCGGAGAATTTGCGTTGAAATTGCGACTCGATTTTGTATCGAATTTTATTCAACGTTTGCTCCAAAATTCAAACTTCGCGATGAAAATTAATAATAAAGCATGTGTGAAAATGTATTAAATTAGCGCTCAAAATATAAAATAACACCACAACATTTAAATTATAAATTTCAATTTTACAAATTGTTTCTGTTTCAGTCGACTAACTTCGTTTATCAAATTTTTAATCAGGGATTCGCATGTTTCTAGTTAATTGAAAAGAAAATATGTTCGAATAAAAGAATTTAAACAGTGAGAATTCAAACTTTTCTACTTGGAAGTATTTTTCTGTGAAAGTGAATATTAATTTATTTATTAAATATCAATTAAACAAGCAACGTGTAATCCCTTAAATTATATTTGTTGCGGATTTACGATTTACTATTTCGAATTTCGTACACGCCGCAACATGAGAAAATGAATGTCGATTGAAATCGTATCGTATAAATCATTTCAGTTGAATTATAATTTCGGAGTGTCCGTGTGCGCTGATGCACGTACAAGTACAGAACAAATTCAAAAGTGGAATTTATGCAACGAATAACTCCAAGAGAATCATGTATTTATCATTTCCTCTGGATCAAAGTTTTATTTAAACAATTCCCTGGTTGATACTGTTTAAATATATACTCGTTAATAACCACGAATCATTTGCAAAATTAGAGAATAATACAATTGAGCGAATTTATGTAACTAAATATGATCATCGGCTAGTCAATATGATTAAAGATATACATAATATTTAAATATTATTAATACAATTAAACGTTTATGACTGTAGGTGGAAATCGAATCCTGATTTGAATTGGCATCATCGTTTCAATTCGAAACGCGCCAAAATTCAAACTATACATATAGTTCAATAAGAAGTATACATATATATATATACACGTAATGTAAATATGTATATGTAATATTTCACTCGAAATACAATTTGTCACTCGTCTCACGGTCGTTGTACGCGACGAATCTTGCACGAGGATATGCCCAACGTTTACGTTTACATCATGTCCACGCGAGCTGCGATTTAAACGTGGCGAGAAAAAAACACCTGTTTCTCTATCTAACTCCGCACACTGTGTTTCGGAGTGACTCAACGCTGGCGCGATATGTTTATATTTTTCTTTTTTCTTTATTTCACTTCCTTCTGTCTCGCGTTAGACGAGACAAAAAGACGAGAACACTTGTTTTCCTTTCTTACCACTTCGCTGGTCGCTACGCAAGAAACGTTGGACATATCTCATAATTGCAAACGCAAAAGAATAAAGTATCGTCGGCTCACTTGACGTTCCCTCCTGCTCCGTAATCGTGCTGGCAATTCCACGCTTCGTAGTAATCCAGTGGGCACACAGAAAACACACAATAATTTACAACAACCGTTTCACGAAGTAACAGCACGATCTGCCACTAAGCACAGAACAGAGTATAACGTTGTGCACGCTATCGACGCGAACGTAGCCACGAATTCGAACACGCGGGAAATCAGAAGATACTGCTGTTGGTACTTCTCACGATACGAACGAACCGTCGTACTGTGAACACCGCGAAGAGACGCGGTGACGCGTCTTCCGAAACGCACCTCGGCGATGACATTAATGTTTGTTCCCGATGGTTACCTACACTCACGGCTTTGAAAGAACCGAGGAGAACCACGAAAACGAGACGTAACACGCACGATCTACACCATGTGAACGCTCGCGGCAGACTGACAAGTGACAATCGCAAGCCGGCGCAGCCCCACGCGCCACGCTATCCCTACTCACGCGCGTACACGTCTCACGCATGTCCACCGTATCTGCCGTGTGCACGTTCTTTGCTCTAGTCGCATCAATTTCCCGAGTTCCCGCACTAAAATCCGCCGCTATTTCTAATAATTTTCGCCTTTTGAAATAATTCGCCCGTACCGCAGCCAGCCCGCCATAACGATCACCGTTAACTAGATCACTGCGCCACCATATGGCGAATACATTAACTACAACTGTTGTTCGAAATTTCAAAATTTCAAGAAACATTTCTGGGAGTATATAAATAGAAATTTAACCTTCGTTCAAATGTCCCAATGTACGGTAAAGTATTGCCGAATATGTAAGTGTGAACGTTATTTCCGTAACAATACGTAAATTTGTGATAATTATTTTATCTATGAGTTCATACGTTTCTCTGTATTGCCGTGCTATAAAATAACTTGTACAATTTATGGGCGATAACGTCTTCGAACGTCAATTTTAAAGATAAGATTTTTTTTAGAAGATTAACAGCAGTGAACTTAGCCAATGATAGATAAATCACCGAAGCTGTTGCACCTTATGATATTGGTCTGCATTGCAATCGAGTTAAAGGACTATTTTCTACTTTAACCACAGGGTGTGCTACAGAACAGGCAAGTCAATGGTCGGTATAGAAGATTCCTGCTTAGGCAATAGCCGTTGGAACAGCATCGATTTCATCTTTCCACGGAAGATGGCAACAACTCCAAGGATCGCGTTCCCCATGAATATTAACGGATAAAATTGTAGCCAACTTCAACGATCGATTAACGGCAAAGTTCGTGTAATTGCTGCAGCACTAATTAAAATCAAGAGCAAGAAGTTGGAACTAAATTAGGTATGCATTTTCAACGTGAGAGAATTTCGTGCGCATATCCTCAACTAGATGGAATGAACATCAGTTTGTAGTTGCGGTACATCCAAATTGACGTAAGTATCGAGAACAACGCCTTTTAATATCAAAATTTCAAAATTGTAGCTTCGATATCGTAACGTTCGATAAATAGTAAAACAAATTATGAGAAAGATCTACAACTCCGAAAGGTAGCATTATAAAAGTGAGGCTAACATATGTGTACAATATTTAACTTTCAAATAATGGTAAGTAGACACAATTGAAAGAAACGTTCGAAATAATCGTATCCACCATAATCTGTTCGAAGTTTGCAAAATCCACTTTAGATAAAATACCATGACGATGCCGTTGTTGGCTTGAAATAAATTTGGGCGATACATTCTGCGAAATCGCCAACCGAGGCGATATTGTCTTAGTAAGTCTTTCGATGGCAAGCAACCCACCGGGGAGTGCACTTCCTGCGAAATTCGATACGGAGAGCAAACTCGATTTAAGCTTTGGTCTCTTGACTCCGCCATTTCCAACTATCACAATCAAGTAACTCCCGGTTGCTCTTACAGGAAGAAGTGTGTTCTCTGCGATATGTCGTCCACCACCATAAACTACAGAATGCTGCAATTACACCTCTACCTAACAGTTTTTCAATCCATATGTGTGTACCATGTGAAACGATGCTGCCTATGCTTCAGTCGTCGCTCAAGGTATTTACGAATTATTGTTTTAAGAACTGAAAGGACTGCTGCAAGAAGGCAACTCCATTTTTTTAGTAATTATTAGTAATTTAAATGAACCAATAAAACTAATAATAATAATAATTTAAATAAATTAATAAAACCAATCAAAATCAAATGTGCCATAAATTCATAATAACAAATAATATTGTTAACGATAAACTTTAGCACTTCTGAATGTAAAACTTTTGTATATGAAATTTATATCAGTCTTTTTTTTGCTAATGTACGCAATTTAAATATTGGAGTTGTCTTTTGATTGTTGCAGTTACAAGCTGTTTTCTCGTAAATTAATATAATATCACATATATGTTATGATTTATCGCCTGTGGCTATCGATGAAATGATTCATTCATTTTTGAACAATCATCTTCTCCGTCGACAGAGTGATCATTTTCAATTTTTCAAATAAAATGATATGCAAACTTTGCAAATTTGTTCCCTTGATATGAAAATTTTAATATTAAAATTTTTATCGAAAAATGACGCGTAGAGATTTCAATATCAATAATTACACTTATTTGAATACTGAATAATATTTTTCATTCATAACATAATATTTCACGTTTTAATATTTCTGAACGATAAATAACGATTCATATCTTTTAATAACAAAAAGCTTATGGTTATATTAGTAATTAAAATTCGTAGTTAAAATTGATCAGTTATTGAGATGTGCAGAATAATTTATCCAACTATATTTGTTATATCATTATATTACTGTGATATTCAACATAATCACGAAATTATTACTCATTTTATTTTACGAAACATAATAAGCAATTTGATTTACGTTACGTATCTCGCTTAATGTGAATAAATGATTAACTCGGTCTGAAATCATACGATGAAATATAGTAATAAAATAAAAATAAAAGTCGACAAAATAAAGACTGTTCCAAACGGTATTAGCTGCAACAATTGTTAGCCTCTATGATTGTCAATGTTTCTTCTCGCGGTACAAACAAATTAAAACACGGAACAAGGTCCGTGTCGAGTAATTAAGACGAAGACAAGCGAGACGGAACAAGGTGAGTGTCTGAGTTACGGTGAAACTTGAAGAAGGGAAACAGGTGAACGTAAAGACCGTGAAAAAGCGAGGAAAACAGAGAACTTGAAGAAAAGAAAAAGGCGCAAGAAACTCGAACCCCAAATTGTTAGAATAATGGAACAATTTAAACGAAGAAAGGACTGAAGTAAAGGAACGAGGGATTGAAGCAAACAAACGGAAAGGAAAGAGCCATGGAAAAAATGTTGTTAGAAAATGAAATTTCACAGATAGGAGGAAGAAAAACCACTCAGATCGAACGTTTAAGAACCTAGAGAAGTAGAGAACTACGAAGTAGAAGAAGAAATGGCAGAAGAAAAATAAAAGTGTTTACAAGAAAGGGGTATGATGTAAGGGTTGCGCTGGAAACAAAAGAAAATGGGGGAGAAAAAAGTAGAATACGGGAACAAAGAGAAGAGTTAGAGGGCTGAAGGCATAGTTGGATAGATGAACGAGGAAGAAAAGTAGGAGGAGGAAGAGAAGAAGAGACTAGTGCTTATATAAAAGTTGGAAGAAAACACAGAAGCTGTCGGTGGCGGCTGAAGAAGGGGCGATGATAGCGAGGCTCGGTGGTGGTATTAAGTGCTCTTTTGCCGGGCACAGACATCTAGGACGATGATGAAAGCGCTCCTTTATTACTTTCTCGTAGTAGGTGCGATTTGAATTTCAAGAGGACACTTGGCCAACCTTGGTTGATTTCTCGAAAACGAAACGACCGATTTTCGTTGACTCAGAAGAGTTAATAATTCGAAATAAGTATCTGCTTCCTCTTGGACGCTTCTAATTTCTTGCAGCTTTGTTAATAAACACGAATAATGAGTCAAACGGAAATAAATAGCTTCGAACCTTTAGCTTTTACGTTCGTAATTCGGCCATGTTGCATTGTTCACGTTCGTGCAACGACATCAAAGACCAACGAAAGCTTTTGAATAATTAATTAGCGTTATTTAAGCCCACTGATTTAAAACGATTTCCGACCTGCACAATACGTTATTTCTCTTCATTTTCCGAGTAGTTAATTACATTCGACAAATAGATCGTTAAGAGTTTATTCGTTTATACGGAGGATCGAACGTGTAAGTGTTTTTCTTTTCCTCCTAGTTTCATTACTGCAAAATCTATATTCTTCAGTTTCAGGATTTAACAGGATCACTATCATTTATAATGGCTTTGTATTTATAGTCGTATTTGCTTCCGCAAATAAGGTTGAAAATCTTTCGATTACAATGATCAAAATTTTAAAAGCATCGATATTGGTTTCGTTTAATAATTAATCAGACACCAAAATTTTGATCGTCGTATCGATTCAGCTAACTTTTACCATTTAAGACGATAGAAGAGTACAATTTGCTTTTTTATTAGTAATAAGTCTGTATCGGTAAACTTTAAAGCGTATAGTACGAAGTATGAATATTCAGTGGCCACTTTTTGAAAGTTTAATAATAAAATCGAGTGCCAAATTTAATCCTTTTTCCGTTATGAAACACAGAATGTAGAAAAGAAGAATGAGGTCGCGAGAAATTGCTTATTTTATAGGTCGAATCGGTTTCTGATAAGTTTAAAGGGCACTTAATAAGCCAATCTTCGAAGTATCGTCGTCGTACTTTCTTACACTCAGTAATACCTTTTGAAATAATTCGCCAAGTACAATTATGTCATCGTTAACGTTAACAAAGGAGTTGTTTCAACAAAACTTATCGATGCATTCTCTTAGAATCCAGAATTCCAGTTTAGTTCTTGTTCATTAAAAGTCGAAAATAAACTAATAATAAGTATATTCTTCTTATTCTCCTCCTGTGTTGTTACAGCTCAGTGCTTTAAAGAAAAAAGCAAGGAGAAGAGTGAAAAAATCCATTATCTCATGGATGTAGAGAAATTGCAAGATAGTATACGCTTACAGCGTCTCGTAGCAATAAGAATCAAGTTCCTTGGCTATTTACCTTGGAACTTAGCCGAACTGAAAACGCTTTCGGATGCAGCATCTCGATCCCCGATCTAGAAGCTCGTGTTGCTCTGCAAAAAAAAGAAGCGTTTCCCAGTCTCCTCCTCTATTCGTCCTTACCCTCATACACTGATTCCCTAGACCCAGCCCCTCGTACGACGATCCTCCTCCTTGGTTTCTTTCCACCGTCGGAGACCCGGTCTTCCAGTAGAAACTGTCGATATCTTTCGGCTTCTTCCTCATTCTCTACTGCCAGTGAAAGAGCCGGAATATTGAAGTTTTCGGTCAGTGCTCGATTTTAACTATACGGCCGTATCTTCAACGAGCACCCCGAATCCAGACGCGGCGACTCGACTCGCCTTGGCTCGGCTCGACTTGACCCGACTCGATTCAATTCGGCTCGACTCAACTCGACTCACCGCGACTCGATTCGACTCGACTCGACTCGACTCGACTCGGCTCGACTCGACTTCATTGGAGAGAGAGACACACCAGCGTGAAGACGGGGGTGGCTGGGGTCGGGGTCGGTTCGGTAGCCGAGTTGAAAACTGAGTGAAACGGACAGAAAGCCGAGAACGAGACGGACAGACGGACGAATCCGACGAGTCGCTGCGAGAGGAGAGTGGAAAAAGAGAATGGTAAAAGCGAGAAAAGCCGTGGCTGAAAGAAAGTCAGAGAGGGAGAGATAAAGCGCCTAGGCCAGGCATAAGAATCAAACAGGGGGTGGTGAGAGAGATGGAGAGAGAGAGAGAGAGAGAGAGAGAGAGAGAGAGAGAGAGAGAGAGAAAGATATCGTGGGTGGGGCAGGGAAAGAGAGCGAGCGAGAGAGAGAAAGATGGCAAGTAAACGAAGCCCTTTTGACTTTCTAGGTCAGGAAAGTCGATTACTCGGCACCCCAGCGCCTGGGAGAAGCTCTCAACTCTTCGCCAAAGTGTAAACAAGCCTTGATGCTCGGTGTGCATGAATCTAACGGGTGTTTCGTTGCTTAACTCGCTTCGCGTAGACTCGATTAATTACCGTTCTTGAACAATAAACGGCAACTCTTCTCTCTTTCAAATTTCAAATTTCGAGTTGAAGTTCACTTTCGAGCGAATCTTTTGAAAGGCGTCGAGACAACAAACGACGTTTGCTTAATTATTATCGTAAGACCTGTGTTTAAAAGTCAAAATGTGTTTTCAAGAAATAAATCGTAATTTGATGGTGATACTCTTAAGAGTGTTTGAATGTTTCTAGCAAGCGTACGTTTAATCACGTTTATGTGGTTGCACGATGACAAATTACGTTCGGCGTTAACTTCGTAAACGGTGACACTCGGTAGATAGAAAAACGACTGCCCGTAGAGGGCTTTGCAACAGAAATCGTAATAATTACTAATTAAGCAACAGGCACACTTGAATCCGTAATTACTTCTCCCTTGGCACAGCTACGCAACAATTTTTAATTATTACGTGCCACCCAACGGGGAACAATCTGAATGCCTGCCTTCCCTTTGAACGAAACACTCGCTCTGTGCTTTTTCTCCATTTCCAACAAGTTTTCAGCCTTTTCTTTTTTTTATTTTCTCGACGTGTCGGCTAATACGCCGAAAACGTTTGTTTCTCTATGTCTGTCATTGTCTTCTAATAACGAGTTGTAGGCTCTAATTAGGAATATTGATTATTCAAAGAATAAATAGAAATCATTCTAGTATTAATAAAAGGATAACGACAGAATTGGTTATTTTATTATCGGTGATACTCTGTCATAGATTGACAGTTAGACAAAGTGGTAAAATAGTTGATTTATCGTATGATCTGTCTATTGTTGTCGACAATGACAAAATTTAATTTCAAACAATTACAGGCTGTTGCAATTCTTTTTAATAAAACGAATGCGTTTCAGTAATGGAAAACGATTTAATTAGTTCCCTGATAAACACATACGAACGGCGTTGTTGCAAGAAACTGAATGACACATTGACAACGAATTGCTGCCCTTTATTATAATGGTCCAACCGTTTTCGCGGTGAAACACGCTGTTATTATTAAAGTTTCGACGTTGTCGGTAGAAGTTTCTGCAGCGAAATGTTGCATGCGAATTCATGGCGAAATGGATTCATTAAAAATTTACATATTCCATACACGGAAGATCGTTTGTTGGTAAGGAGGGTGGATTTATTTATGTAGTGTATTTTAATTAGCTTTTACGAGATAGTATGTACGACTGCTCGTTGTGTAGTATGTATAATTTATTAGAACAAGCATGAAAATTCACGTACCGCGGTATTAATGTAGAAAAACATGCGGTTGTAACAATAGAGAAATTCACTGTTAGAAAAATGGCTAGGGAAATATTTGCGAATGAAATTTTAATTAAAATTAGGAAAAATTTTCGGTGGAATCTGGATTGAAGCGTATAACGTGCATATAGGTTGTTCTTGACTGAAATTTTTTTTTACTAAAATTCTTTTCTATGTAGAAATATCATATTTTATTCAGGATAAAGATTTGTGTTGATTTCTATGATTTCAAAATTGTATTATACGTGTGTGTATATATAATAGAAGCCCTGCATTTGAAATTCAATTAATTATTACTCTGGCTCTATAATTAACTATGTAACAGACCGATGTTCGTTGTTTGTAATAAGTTAATATATTATAATATAATAAAAATCCTGTTAATTGTTATATTTTATGAAATTCATGGCTACAACTAAAGGAAGAAACGTTACAGAAGGATCAATGTTACCGTGAAATTTCGAGTTGCGTCGTTTTCCTTCGACAAGTTAATTATTCAACGTTTCACTTCTTGAAATTTTCTCCCCGTAACTCCTAGCAAAACTAATTTCATATCTCACCGACAATTCTCCATAGACACTTCGCACTCACGGAGCGATTATTTTTGTTAATAAGAACAATTAACTTTGAGAGTTCTCGCGAAATCAGTTACGCTGAATCGTATGTCATTTTATATCTTCTTGCGGAAATGAGCGATACGAAACCCGGCTGAGTAAATATCGATCGTAGGAGCAAACTCTCGCCGTGAACAGCATAATTTTCAACGATACCAGCACTATTTCTACGAACCGGTGGTGCAGTTATCTGTCAGCCGAGCCAGAGTCTAACGAATGTTTACAGTAACTCGGGTCTATTATTCATCGACGATTCTCTAACGCGAAACTTCGCCCGGATCAGGATGTATTCAATTTCCGCCAGTCCTCTGTTCATTAACATCTTCTCTCCTTCCCCCTCCCGCTCTCCTTTAATGGATAATTATTTCCATTAAATTGCGTTCGCAGAGTCGTAGTCAGCTTTAGTCGAGTGACAAAGTCGACTTCTGATTGTCACTGACGACGTTCAAGTTCGTCGCGTTGATTCGCGTGGATTCACTTGTAACTACGCCGCATTTCATTTCGTCGTAATTACGCTCGAAGCGGAAATGATCCTCTCTTGGCGATAGTTTTCCTTACTCTGATCCCTTTAAAGGCGACATTCTTTGACTGCAACCGAGGCGAACGTAAAGAGTATTGATCAACAAGTACAGTTTAAAAATGATAGAACGAGGAAGCGATCAAAGAAGGTGTTGACGTTTTACCCGATAAAACCTTTCGTTTTCATTTTTGGAGTTCTTTTTTCTTTTTATATAATCTGATTAATAATCGTTTATCTGGGAACCTAAGCTGGACAGATTGATCAATATTTAGTTACATTGTTCAATCCTACGGAATACAAATGCTTGTTAACACTAAAAATACCAAAATGGTCAAAATCAGCAAAAATTGATAATTTCTGTGTCGAAAATTTGTTGAGGTAAAAGAGTATTTTTGGAGATTTAAATGATTTTTGGTAAAACAAATAAAGGTTTCTGTGCTCTATTTTATTATAAAATTTTTCTATTTTCTTTTCTTTTTTATTTCAATATCTCCAATGAAAAATTTATGTTTTAATCACTCTTCGTCACTCGTAAAGTTTGTTGAGTGTTCTCACTCTAGAATTAAATGGCAGTTTATAGCAATTTGTTGTATCACTTCCAATCCTTTCACTTCGTTCCTTTTGAGAAATATCGTGTATGCGTTAATTTTAGAAATTTCATAGAGATTCACAGAGCGAAACGGAGTGAATTTTTTTCGCAAAGGGAGAGCATGAAAAACGTGCATAAAGTCGCAGAAAATTCACAGTTCGTGGGAAAATCGAAACAGCCGTCGGGTTAACCGCGTGCATCGATCGAAAGGAACAAATATTATTTCAAGTGTAGAGGGTGCAGCGGTAGATTCAGGGCGTGCCGGGGGACGTAAAACGTGAGCTCTTACGTTTCAAGTCGAAAAATTTCTCGTTAATCTCTTTTCAACGGAGGTTACGAGATTTTCAACCGCGACCGCATACATAGCCACACAGTGTTCGCTGGCGCGCGCACACATACAGAGGGGTCATTTGAAACGGTGGCAGACGTATGTATCTGGGTAAGCTGCACAGTCGTCTTTAGAAACCACAAACGGCGTTACGCTACGACGCGGTCATTATTTATTAAACTCGCGATTTAATGGCCTGGAATTCCTGGTCTCCACCCGTAAAAATATCAACGAGTCTGCGGAGTATACGTTCTGGTATTTATCGCCGAGGACGAGTCTTGCGTGACACGGAACGAAATTGGACGAGCGAGAAAAATGGACGTTTTAAAGAGATGGCAAAGTTTCTAACTTCGATGTGTTCCCTTTGCAGTTCGAACAATTCGTAATTGGGAATAAAAGAACGCACACACACTTATCCCTCTTTTTACGCGGTTCTTTTTATATCAATTCACGCGATCTGAATCTACGCAACCAGAAACATACATTGTAAGCATTGATCCAAACGTTCAACGAGCCTTAAAATTTCAACAAGATTTAAAGGAACGTTGCAATGAATGTCAGTGAATTTATGAAAAAAACTTGAGTGAAAGATAAGTTTGAGAACAAATCAAAAAAATTAACATTAACAATGAAAATGATGTCAATGTTCCAAATAATTCCAAGTGATGAGGATAATGAGTGTGTGCCAATAAAAAAAAAAAATGGTTGCTTGTTTTGAATTACAGTAGCGATTGTGACATCAAATAAAATTTACTTTTGTTTTCTGAAATGTTATTATTATTATTATTATTATTATTATTATTTTTGTCAACCTATGTGAAATATATATATGTTTCTACAACATATACCAGCTTTTCTTTCCAATATTTTGTTCTCTTTCTACCGACAAATTCTATTTACGTAATTTTCATTCGCGTGGAATGAATATTTCGTGTAAATGGAGAGACGGATGTAGTATTGAGAAAAAGGCAATTTTTCCAAGGAGCAAATATTTTAACCAGTGTCCAAACTGCTTCAAATAACACACAAATATGGAGTTGCCCGTGGTACGATTGGTAATAGAAATTTCCCTTTGCAAAGTACCGTTCACCCTCGCGTGTACATTACGTTACACGCGGCGGCGAAAGTAAACAAATTGATGACGCGAAATTAGCGCGAATCGAATTATACAGGCAATCGACGTCAAAGGATCAGAGAGCAAATTGACACGAAATCATTCGGTCACCACAAAACATATGTGGAAAATCAACGAAATCTTCGAAATCAAAGAGTCGTAACGAAGGATTCGCGAAGCATGCAAATAATCCGTGACAGATTCTTGTCGTTGACGTTCATACGATGTGAAATACAAATTCGCGTGAAAGCTCGTCTTATTCCGGACGGAAATGACACGAAATGCGAACATGCACGCGTCATCCTTGCATCATAGCTTTCGCTCGAGGAGGAAACCATGTGTGACGCGCCGCTATCGTCATGCATCACTCGTTCCGACATTGAAAATCAGATTCACGATGTGAATGGTCAAAGATGTAATTTTGAAGGGAAGAGAAAAAACGATTGGAAATTAGAATCATCCCGTAACTCTGATTTTGAGCAGTGAAAATTTTTTATATTTATTTGGTTTCTAGTTTTTAGGTTAGTTTCTGCCGTGTTCAATAATATCAGGTACTTTTAATGCCAAGTATAAATTCCAAGTTTAAACGTTGACGCTCTACTTAAATTAAGCCGGGAGAACGTTTAATTGTCATGAAATGTCTAATTGTAAATAACCTCGCTCTTGAATCAAGTTACTCGACAATTTCAACTCTGATGTACATTTGGACATTAAATTTCCAACAAGCTTCAGATTCAGTTCTAACAAGTCTCAGCGCTAACTTTGATGTAACTTAAACATAATTCCGACCCAATTTGTATGTACATTAGGGACACGTATAAGGATTAGTCTACGAACTTGGATACTATAGTCTACTAACTAAATGATTATCAGCGCGTACGTAGTTATCAACACCCGCTCCCTTGATAATCTAAATTATAATCCTTCCAATAAATCGTGCGCACGGTTTCCCTCGACGCTACCACGTGCAATTTCATTCAAATAATTCCAAAGATCCGAATATCATCGTTAGTGCCAACTTCGAGAGTGGAGTGTCCCAAAATTGTTGCTCGCTTGTTTCATCTTCACTCTGTGACAGAATCTGCAACGTTCTAAACTGTCCAAAGTTTCTCGGGGCGAGAAGAAATTCGCGCGACGAATTGTCGATCGGCACTTGCTAGCGCCATGAATCCTCCTGAAAGATAAGCTCTAATGGAATTCCATCAGACGCCAGTTGCATCTGAAAAGACAAGAATGGCTCTATTATTCCATTCTCCGGGTGAGAACGGTGAAAGTCAAAAGAGAGGATCTTCAGATCTTCGAGCGGAGAGAGGAGAAGGTTCTAGAATATTCTGGATAAAGGGGAAACTCCTCGAGTTTGTAGAAAGCGCGCAAAGCCCGAAAAGCTTGACGGAAAACTGCCACGCCCTGCCAACCGCGGCCAGTGACACGGTCATCGAACAGACGACGTCACTCATCCGGCCTCTTGTTTCCTTCTTCTTTTTATTGTCCGTCAGTCCGCTTCCTTACGACGTTCGTTTCGACGACTTTCCTTTATTTCCGTTTGCCTAACGGTGCGGCCGCGAAACAAAGAGGATGGACGCCGGGGGCGGGTAGCATGCAGCGCGCTTTTGTGTCTGCCCTTCTTCCTCCGGGCTCATCACCCAACCTTCCGTCCTCCTCCCACCCCCAACCCTCCAGCAGTCTTTCGGCCTTCCATAACTTTCCATTCCTCTGCACCGTACCTCTGCTCGCTACTTCGTCTAATCACTGGATACCTCGCCTTCCGTGGTAGAAAGGAAAACGGAACGCGGCCGGAAGTGGCGGCGGGCGGTGAAGGGGAGTGAACTGCCACGCGAGAAAAGAAGAAGTCACGACCTCTGCGTAAACCTGCGGAAGCTGCTTGCGCGAAAAGAGGACTGCGATCGAGACCTTTCAGTACCCACTTTCCACCCCATAGAGAGGCGAGTCAATTTTTTTTACGAGCCGGAAGAGTAGCTGAAATTCGTCAAACTCGTTTCTGATGAACTATTGCTATAGTCTCGGAGTGAAAAGTTGCGCAGAACGTGAACTTGTAACTTGTAGTTTAGAAGAGATTTGTTTATCTGGCACCGGAAAATAATGAATTGGGAGATGTTTGTTTGACAAGCGTTCGACATTAGATCGATAGTAGCAGCATTTCATTCGGATCGTAAATCTTCCACCGTCGTAATTTTAGCAATACTTTGTGCTCCGATAAATCTTTGTTGCTTGTTGTTTTAGTTTGTCTAATAAACACACGCGATAAATAAAGCGAATTCAAAGTTATTGGATATTCGATTAAAAGCGAGAATAAATCGTGGATTTTATCAGCGCATAATCACGGGCAAGAGTGGAATTTCACAGCCACTGTATTTTCAGCTAATAAAATGGCGATGATGTCACAAAAATCAATATCGAATTTTATAAAGTTATACGCGTAAATTCATTCAAACACGGCCGAATGATTAATTTTGTTACGTTGATCGACAGAAAATTAAGCCTCGATTCGTGGCACTCTACGAAAATAATAATAATTGATATATGAACATTCCATGGAAAATTTTTACGTTCATGTCGCGTGTCACAAAAAACATTTTAAAATTTCATTATCCAATAACTCTGGACTTTTATTTATGAAAAATTCAAAATTGCAGAAATGAACAGAAGGTCAAATGAACAGAAGGTACAAGATCGCTACTTAGACTCTTTATTTCTTTAGACACGTACGTTTTTAAGTTTGTATAGATATTTAATAAAAAAGTTAAAATACGTACAGTTTAAATAGCCATTTTAATTACACGGTAGGTGTTAAACATAGTCACGGATACTTTCGCCAGTCAGTGTATTAATTTTGGTACGAATATTCATCGACTTGAACTACTAGTTGTATTTCCTTCGTTTCGGTTACGGTTGTCACGATTTCTTACGGGAACGGCGTCGTTCGGTTAAATCATTCATGAAGCCGGGCTGCGAATGGAAAACAGTTTATCGTCTGCGGCGTATTGAAAGTGACGAGATCTTGAATTTAGGATGAAGATTGGACAGTAAAGGACGGGAGTTTCGGTGATTGCTGAGCTCTAGATCCGCCTGCAGTTTGTCTTCGAAACCGTTTCAATATTTTATGCCGGCCAATTCTCCTCCGATCGACAATTAAAACTGCAGCCGGTGAATTTCTTTAGCTTCCTTCACTGAGAGTGTTCGAGTTTGAGCAATTGCTGAATGTTTAATGAACGTAACGCTGGATAGGGAATCGAGATGTCCAAGGACAGAATCGAGAAGAAAACTCTCTGGCAAAGATTCCACGGAATCCGAGATTTCTTTTTTTTTTTTATCTAAGAGTATAAGTAATTAGGATGACGTGATATTACACGATGTTGATTTGAGTGGATGAATATCAACGTGGAACATTAATTGTAAAGTGGGTGAATTTTAATTGAATTTACTGTGTAGTTGCAGAGAGGATAAAATCTTTTTAATGTACAAACGTGGTCTGTTTTGTCCAGAGAATTTGAATGACTGTTTACACGTCATATAATATCATTTGATATTATCTCTTTTATTGTGGAAAGCTCGAGATCGTGATGGATTGTTTCATTGATACCAGGATTCTTATTATTTTACCTTGGAATCGTGAGAGGATTCCGACGTTGGAATTGCTCGTTCTGCTCGCCACAATTGGATCCCACAGGCTTACCATGGATTTTGGAATAACTTTGTAAACTAGTATTTTGCTTTCTGACTTTGTGTTCTAGTTGCTTACAGCTTGGATGACACGTGCTGTTTCAATGTCAGTCTACTATCAAATATTATACCTAGGTATTTGATCGAGTCTTTGGTCGCGATTCTGGTGTTGTTGATGGATACTGAATGACAGGATTATCTGCGTAGCTAGATACTATAAACCACGTTAAGCTCGACAACACGTCCGTACGCTTTGACAGCAGAATATTGTAGAATCCGAGATAATAGAGGAGTTGTGAAACACTAAAATTTGAATATTTTATTATTGAAACTTTTTCATATTGAATATTTTATCGTTATTTTACACATATTTCTATATATAATACAATATAATTGCGAAATATTTCATTATTTCCGACTGACAAACATCTCTCGAGTCTTAACTCTGGTTTTGTTTCTTTCCCTTCAATCGACTTGTACGTCGATTTATCTCGATCTCGAGCTTGTCACGTGGGCTAGTCAATGACAATCGTCGAAGAAGCACTTGTTTTACAATTATACTAGCAACTGTGTACGCTTTTTTCCAGAAAAGAATGTAGGCCACAATGCTCATCGGCTTTTCCAACCCTCATTCATCATCCGCGCGTTTTAAGCGCTAGACTCTGAAGGTTCGCATCTTGCGAGCCAATTGAGATACCGAGTCGAAACAAAGTGCATTTTAAAATGCACGCTTAGTAGCCAGTTTCTCAGATGTGAACGTCGTGAGAAATCTTTCGTGGCAATTTTTTTTTCATTCGAACAGATTGAAAGTATTTGTTGCATTAGATTCTAACGTTTCTATTATCCACGTGTCTGTCCCGGAGGTAGTTTACAACGGGATATTTACGTGAACCCGTGTCAACTTTTGTAAAGAATTCCGGATCGGGAATGGAGATCATAAATCGTACGGTATCAAACCAACAAGTTTGCGAGACAGCGAAATCCTATTAAACGCGACTGTCCATTTCTCTTCTTTGGCGGTTTTCATTCCCAGAAATGTCTGTAAGATCGCTTCCAGCCTCTCGCTCCTTCCGAACCTTTTCGACATTGCTCGTTTGTCAGAGGAAGCTCGCGATGTTGTGCGTGAAACAATTCGATTGCACCGAAGTGAAAATCCGCAGTGAAAATTACTCGTACAAAAACGCCGTTTCTGTCAAATATCCCGTCGAGATATTTAGAAACGCGTATAGTTTTCCGTTTGTCTGAGAGTTGAAGATGCAATTGAAAAGCAAAAGGTCCCATTGAAATCATCAACACAGATTTCTCCGACACTGTTTTCACCGACAACATTTCATCGACTCCAGATTTGCTCGACAACAGTTTTTATCGACAATGACATTGACCGATACCAACATTAGACAATTGCATATCGCCACAGACCTCAGTTTGCGTTCGACTATGATCTTTATTGCTACTAGTATATCGACTAGAGTTATAATCATTCTTATTGTTAGTGAAAATAGTTAATTATACAAAAATGTCTCGACCATATCAAGAAAATGATGGTTCTGTTATTGTTGAATATATATTATCAACTAAAAATAAAACATAGCTAAACTTTGCGTTATCATTAGAAAAACAATGATGAACAAATATCATAATAATGTCATTGGTTAGTATCACTGTCGTCGCCTAGAATTGTTGTCGATAAAAACTGTTGCCGGACAAATCTGGAGTCAATGAAATATTGTCGGTGAAAGCAGCGTCGGAGAAATCTGTGTAGCAAGATCCATCGTAGTTATTTATTTCCCAAATCAGTGAATGATTTCTTCGAACTCCAAGGGATACACACAAAGGTACACGATCGATACACGAGTCGTGACTGTCCTTAACAAACACAATAAATACAGTGGCGTGCAAACGCTACAGTGTATCACCGAGTCTCTAACCTTTCAAAGCCAACGTCGTTTATTAGGACGACGATTCGCGGTCGGTTCCAAGATGCAAGTTGTCACTCGATAAAAAAAACACAGCAGGGTAGACGCAGCGACGTTGATTCGCAGATAAAAAAAGAAAAAAGTGAAAGGCGACAAGCTACGCCGCCGACAATGAGAAGATTTCGGTGTTGGTTATCGATTTTGGTAAAACGGAAGTCGGCGAGCTCGGTGTCTGTGAAAGCTGCTCGGAAGAAAGCGCAACTGGAGTGACAGCATCACGCGGCCGAGCTTTTTCGCGTCGTTCTCTGGCCGATTTTCCCTGTTGTCGAAAAGGGAGAAGTTGCAACGAGGTAGGTGAAGAAAAACGAAAGAAGACAGACGAGTGGAACGGAAGAAACAGAAGGAAGGAGAAAAAGGGGCAGGAAGGCAAGACGTTTGGTTCGAACTGGGGTGAAACAAAAGGCACGACGTTGAGAAGGAGAAAACGACACCCGGTGGGTCACGAAAGGCACGTGGTTTCCTGGACAAAAAGCCGCCGGGTCTTTTGCTCCGAGAGGAAAACATTTAATTCGTTCGTTCACCGCACCCTTGTCTGGGCGATCAGCGAGCCGGAACGAAAGTGGCGTTTTGCATTTTAAAGGGATTTATTAGAATAAAAGTTATCCCGGCCACGATCTCGAACGAAGATTGGCTCGGAGATTGGCCCCTTGCTCGCTCCTATTTTTCAAAAGACCTTTTCGACGATTCTACTTACCCAGAACTCGTGGACGAGTCTGTTTGAAATCCGGTATATGTATTTCGTTTGTGAGGAACGAGTCAAACGGAATTACACCATGAATGAATATCGCTTATAATCGTTTATAATTTCTTTCTAGTTCACAGATTTGTCAAGTTCCAACTTAAGTGTATACGCAGACGAAAATGAGAATTCACTTTTCGAAACGTGGAGATCGTTCAGGATTTTCGAACGATCCTCGATATTCGTGTCTCGCGAGTCGAACGTCGAACGACGATGGCCATTCGCCACGGTGACAAAAGGGTCGGTGGAAACGTTACGACGAATCCCCTCCGAGCACGACTAATCCGAGTTACGTTCCAATAAAAATCCACGTAGAACTTTGCACGCGTCCATATCTAGGCGACCGTATTCTCTCCCCGCAGCCTCATAACGTTTCAACTGCGAGTTGAACGAGTTCGGTTTGCGAACGAGTGTGCACTGTCGATTCGAATTCATCGATGGCAAGTCGGCCACCACGCCGCCTCTCACCATCGCGTACTCACACACCAATGCGCACCCGGTGGAAAACCGGGCACACCGTCACGGCATTTATCATCAAATAAGGCCACGAGTTTTCATTAGTCCGGAGGAAAGAGCGCCGGGCGAAATATGGGAAAATTGGAATCTCTTTTCCATGGCCCGTTTTTTCCTCCCCAACCCCACCCGGAAGCAGACGATGAGACTTGGCACGAAGAACGAACGTTGGCTCGGGCACAGAGCCGAGCTCGGGTCGCGCGGGTTTAGAACGGAGCGGGTGGCATCGAACGTCAACGGCGCGGCGAGGGGGTGGAGGGGGGGGATGGGAGGGGGTGGTACCGACGGCAATGGTTGGAAACTAGCGAAATGTCGATTCACGGCGAGCGGTATCGAGCGGCAGGGGTCGCGTTTATTTGTTCGTGGAAAACAAAGGCCGAGCAACAGGCCCTCCTCCGCTCGTCGCTTCCGTCACCTTCCACCCCCCTTTCAGGCGTTCTCCAATTGGAAACTACTCGCGGGCAAGTCAAAAATTCAAGAGGAAAGAAGCATCGAAAAACTCGATACGTTTTTCGAACTCGGTCATTTCCTCTGTGACGGTGAAGATGGAGAAAGAGAGACAAACATTTGGAACTCGTGACTCTCGAAAATGGAGGAAGAGATTTGGTCGAGAATATCAAGATGATCCGGGTAAAACAAACTCTGGCCGTAATCACGCAAATCCGAGAGAGCCATCGTGTCGAGCACGATGGAACATTTTCTCTCTCTCTCTCTCTCTCTTTTTCGCGCCGCGGATCGATCCGGCTGGAAATATTATTCCGGCCGAACGGCGTGTGTCCGAAAAATTGGCCAGATATTCCCCGGCGGGCGCTACGGTTTCAGTGAAATTTTAGACACACTCTTTCCTCCTCCCGGTTTCCAAGTTTACGAGCAGACACCAGCGTGTGCAACCGTAGAACCGTCGCGATTTATGGGGACTGTGTCCTTTACCGGTCAACGTTCGTTCCGCAACGTGGTACCTCCGTTTGTCGCTGTTTCACATTGTTTCGCGTATTAACAGATCTCGGTCGACGCTCTGTATTCTCCAAATCTAATTCGATCCCGGCGGAACTTTCTGACATCCAATTGTCCGTCTGAAACAATTGCAATTTTATTACCAATATTAAATTACCGGGCAAAAATAACCATAGCAGCTGCATAGTTTCCTGTATCCCTATTCTGTTTGTATTTTGTCCTTTTAAATCTTCCTGTCGATCTCCCTTGTAAATCATCGACGAATGTTATTGCGCGAAATGTTACGTCGGCGTCTTTGCATTAATCGCATAGGGGGCGTAGAACCAATAGACGCGTAATTTCGAGGTTCGGCTAGATACTCGTTTAGTTCGGAAGCCAGGTCGGCTTGTAGCCTCCGTTAACCAAGGATTTGCATATCTATGAGTGCAACTCGATGTAGATACGTGTAAGGGGCTAGGTATATACAGCGAGTAGAAAGCCGGCGCGACGTCGCGTCCTTTAAAGGATAAAGACGGAAATACACGTGGTGCAGTTTCGCATGGGAGACGAGGAAAGCCGCGCCATGGAACGCTCATGTCGCGTCGTAACGGGAAGGTCGTACGGCTATTTGTAATTGTAATTAGCAGCAGACCAATTCATTACGCCGACGAGAATAGACGAGGCGAAATATGGTAACGTTGGACATAGTCCTTTGATGACTCACACAGTGTGTTTAATAAGAACGTTGGACGCCGTTTCTCCGAGAATAGTTACTCTCTTTTTTTTTTGTAAAAAAATTTTGCACAGACCGAAAGTACACTTGAAATGCTATTATTAGTTGAATTATTAATATGTCCAATCTCCATCACTAACGATTATTAACTGGACGTGACGAGACGTGTTTTCTACCAACCTTTTGACCAAACATTTTCAAACGAGCTTTTGTTCAGAGAACTTTGTTCACACATCCAATGAACGTGCATGTTTGGGATTTTAGATTCTATGCGTCTTTACAAACAATCCAGGCGCTCAAATGACGATCAAATTGTACGTAAGAGGATTTTCAAAGTTTGCGATACACTGATTTAATGAAGTAAACAGTCTTTGGACGCAGTGGAGAATGGTATCAGCGTGTTTGGTATCATCTCAGTCTCTCGATGCTAATCCAATTGAAAATGTTTAGTCAGTCACAAAGCATAGATTGAGAAGGACACGTGTCTCAACAACGGAAAGGCCCAAGTCGTCGAATTCGAGAAATATATATTCGAGAAACTGAAAAGATAGTTTAATGAAAAACGCATCTCTAGTGATGAAGATTGAATACGCTGTTAATTCAATGCGTAATAGTATTTTAAGTGTATGTAGTACTTTCAATCTGTGCAAAATGTTTTACAAAAAGAATATTTTTTTTCAGAGAAATAACGTCCACGTTCTTATCAAACACATGTTTATTATCAAACTATGTACTCAACTGTGATACGTATCGTACAGAAACTTTCACGCGCACACTGAACGTTCGAGATACACTATTGAAAAATTATATTTTACATTTCAAATATACAAACTGTTCGAACTCCGAGTTTATTTCATTCCGCTGAGATGCCTTGGCAAAACAATTTCGCGGGGACCGTCTCATTTTCCCCAGCTATTTTCTCTTCGCATTTGCTAAATGATTTCAACTCGAAGGCTCTTTGATCGGAAACGAGGTTGACAAAGGAAGATTTCAATTTCGTCGTTCCCGAGCGAGCGACTTCGAATTTCCCGGCGTCGCGAAACAAGGGTCATTCTACTTGCTTCACCCGCGCGTTTCTTCCTTTCGTTTCTCCTCTGTCTCGGATGCATGGCTTTTAAACCGTAAGGGAACGTGGCTCTCCTCTTTGAGGGTCACGTGCTCACGACTTTCTCTTTTCATTTTCAGTCCACCGTGGCGTAGTTAAATTTCGCCTTTTATCGTCAGTCGAACGATCACCAACGGGCACGTTCTCGCGGAAAATACGTCGCGCTTATTCCCCGGTCGTCGGTTTATAATCGCTTATAGCAGTATATAGTCTGGTCAAAGCAGCCTGAGATTATGCTTGTTTGCGAAGATCGGAGCGCTGCTGCGGCGAAGCTACTTCCGCCGTGAGGAAATTTCGAAACTTATGAAACACCCACTGCACCTTTCAGCCTGCAACGTTTATTGGCTGAATCAATCTCAACTTGCAAGTTGAACGCAGCAAGTTGAACGCAGCTGAGCGAATGATTACCCTGATTCTTTTCAGTTAGAACGCCAGCTTGCGCCGCTGCAGCTCAAAGAGTTCAATTAAAGTTTAATTACCTGCTTGTGCTGTTTCTGTTTGTGAGATTTCTGATTTCTCGAACAATATTGAAAGAAATTTCCAAAATTTGTCGAAATGATGATGTCACGCGACGATGTTTTGGCTAGTAATTGGAATTGTATTATTTATCTCAGCTACGAACTACCTGAACTTTACACACATTTGCCAAAGACTTTCACCATTATTCTTTTCTCCGTTTCATCTACTCGTGACGTACAAACAACCAACATTTCCCACAAATCAGCATATCATTTCCTCCCGAAGAGTCTACTCTCCGTCAAGAGGTGCTTTACATAAAAAACGCATGACAAGATATTCCCTGAAACACGTATATACCATCCGCGTATCCGCAAAGTTGCCGAAAAGCCTCCCTCGTCTGCTCAATCTTCGTCACGAGAGATCCCATCAAAACTTTCGCAGCGTCACGGTTCATTCGTTCCTCGACGCAGCCATAATGCAGTATCCTGCATAAAATCTTCATCCAATTATCGTACGGGAATGAGGGCTCGTCTCTGCCGTATCAAAATCGTTATTCGATCGTTCGTATGTACTATCGGCGGCTTACTCTGCGATTTATGGACAGTTTGGATAATTACATAATTTGCTTCGCGAAATTTCAAGCAACGACTCGATATTATATCAAATAGATTTTAGATATCGTCACAGTTCAGTTTCACTCTTGAACGTTACTTTCTGTTTCCTCTTTTATTCACTTTATTTTCTTTTTATTTTTTTATCAAATTTTGTTCCGCAAAAGTAATTACTGTCTCGGCGAAATGTCCTTGCGCATTACGACGTTGCGCAATTAAATTCAATCAGTTGGAATCAAGGACGCGCGAATTTATAATTTCAAAGATTCCTCGAACGCTGTGAACTTCGCGTTTCCAGAGGCTTATGAACATTCTATCAAGAACCGCCGATATCACCGCCCCCGAAAATGCTGAATTTTCTAATAATTTTCATTTGTCTGACGGATAGTGAATTTCTCTAAAAAATACCATGAATTCCAGGGACGCCGGAAATAACTCTTATGACGGGCTCGCTGACAACGCTCAAGCGAAAATGTTTCGAGCCTCATGAATAAATTCATCGCCGGTCAAATTCGAATTGTAATGTTTGTAGATCGCCTTTCGCATTGTTTGTTAAACGGATTATAATAATTCCAGTGGTTATAGCGTGAAAACGACCTCCCCTCGATCACTCCTTTTCCCTTTCTTTCCCCTCTTGCCAGAAAATTAACCATCGCGGTTGAAAAAATAAAAAAATAAAAAAATAAAAAAACGGCACGTTTCGCAACGCTCGCAGAAAATTCGCTAATTGGCACGCGAGAAAAATGTGTGCTCCACAATAAAAATTTCCGACAGTAACTCTTCGCTCTTTGTTACTTCGATATTTCCCGTCTTCTTCGAATATCCCGTTGAAATCCGGCCGATCATTATTCCACCTCAATAGGCACGCGCGCTTTTTTAGCCCGCGATAGCAGAAAGAAATCAAATTATGTTCGGTGCGCTCGTCGATTCGATTTCGAAAAGCCTGTTGATCGACGCCGCGGAATTGCCGGCGAGTTTTTTTCCCATTGTGCGCGGTTTTCCATTCGCCGGGTGCCTTTAGTTATTTAGTTAAACACTGATCAAACATTACATTGTTCCTATTATTACAGGATATTTTTCTCCCTTTTATCTCCCTGCCCCCCCCCCCCCCCTCCCTTTGAACGCGTATCCACGTATTTATTCGGATTATGTATTCTACCGACGGTTTACCGTGCAATTCATCTGTATTTTGTCAATGCATTCACGCGCGCGATGTATTGTCTAGTGCCATAATGCGGCAGGAAAGCGAGGAATACTATCGAAAAGTTAACGGTTCAATAAAATTCTCTGTGCGCGCACGTCGTGAACTACCGTTGTTGTTGTTCGGGGGGAGAAAACAACGAACTGCTTTTCAAAGCCAATTTGCTCTCTGATGCAACGTGCAAGATGAAAGGATTTCACTTTTCTGACTGGCGTAATCACAGTGGACAGATGCATATGTGCGGTTATGGGGAGTCTGAAAAATTAAACAAATAAGAATTAGGTTAGGTCAACAAGATTGTAGTAAATGAAAACGGGAACAGTCTAGGTTGAACGAAAGCGTCCTTGTATTGGCGTAATTAACGAATGAAGTTGATGGAATGATTTTGGAATCGTCTCACAAGCGCGAGGAAAAAATGTGATTTTGTGGCAATGATTGTAAAATTGAAAGTAGACATATCGGTTACTTTGCATCGGAATGTAAACAGGATTTAAACAAGGAATCATGTTACGACTCTGATCGACAACTGATCAAACGGATCGATTATGCATTTGATGGGTATCTTTCACCTTTTTCCCGGATCTGTACATGATGAAAAGCGCGGAAAATTTCACCCAAGTTAAATTAGTTCGGGATAAAATTTGAATGCGAAAAAGTTTTTTTTTCCGAGCTTCGTATGAATTTTCAACAGTAAAATTATATCTCATATTCGAGGCTTCTCTTTAACGAAATAAAACTGATATCGCGCGTCGCGCGTGGGCACATATTTGGAATTATTTTTCAAGAAAATAGTAGCAAATTGCTTCGTGCAGACGCCTCGACCATGCACCAGCGCGATAATTTCTCGACTGAAAACTGAATTTTCACGTGAGTCGTAGAATTTCAATTGGCCGTACGGAACAGCAAAATGCGAGCAACAACGGGAAAAATGACAAGATAGAAATTTCGATCGTAAGGTGCAGTCGATAAAGGTTATTAAGCATATAAATAGATATCAGAAATTCGTATAGTTAATCGTGATAGAGAGAGAAAGAGAGAGTATAGACGCCTACTGCTCGCGTTGTGTGCACTTTGACGAATGTTAGCATTGCCTCCGAGGCACAATCTCACCTCATCGGTTAGTTAAATTAGCAGAGTTCACGGTAGTTATCATTCACAGGCGGTTCCACGTTCAACGACCTGCTTTAGACGTAGTAAAGTGCAACGAGGTGTAAAATCCTGGCTCGCGTCACAGGACATGCATGTTTCGCCCCGTGAGTGGGAAACAACACCCAACGGCGTCACTAGAGAGAAAAATGTCTGCAAATTTCCACGGTAGAGAAAAATTTTGTAAATTGTCTGAAATAATTACGAGGTTTTTTAAGTACAATAGATGAAAAAGACAAATAAGACTCTACAGCGGCACTTGTAACGAAACGTTCAACGTTCCGTTGCTTCTACGAAAATATTTCACGCGTTAAATGCAGTACGGGTCTGGATCTAGTGCGGTTCGAAAAGAAAAGCGTGTTAACCGCGTGAACACCCCATAGTGAACTTTCTGTTCGAACCATTTGGAATTTTCATTGTAAAACGATGAGTTTTTTTAAAAATTTGTTACAATGTCATGTATCGACATCTTAATAACATGTATATCGCATTTATCGTAGGGCGTGACGATCATTTTTTTCCGACCGTCTGTTAAGATCAACTTGATTCGGTTTAAAATTTGTTGTCAAAATAACGTTAGAAAGTTGAAATAACGTCAAAATAAATATTATCTATTAGTATTCAGTTGTTTATTGCATAGTATTATATAATTTATATAACAAGTATTCCGAGTGTAGTATATAAATTTTCATCATTTAATATTATTTATTATTATTTAGTACAGATAGATAAATAATACGAAAAACAATCTGGAACAAAATGTTTCATTTCAAAATTAATTTTGACGTCGTTAAAAAATTGTTTTAAAATTAAATTTATTGCTCTATTCTGTCTATGCATTTAGACACTTTTCTTAATAATTATAATTTTCGGACTGTTGCAAAAATTACAAGACACACTTCAGGAGCAAAACTATTAATCGTGTAATAGCGACCTAAACGGAAAGTAATCAAAAATCGGCTCCTGTTAACGGAACGTGTTAAAGGTAATGCATAGCGACGGTCCAGATTGCATCTGACTATCGCAGAACTGGCTGCGCGTTCGCTCTCTTCCTGGGAAAGGAAGATCGCGTTTCCGTTTTGACGAAAAAGGGGACGGGGTAGGGACAAAATACGAGCACCGTCGTGCCTCGGAGAAGCTGTTTTCCACGAGGATGGTCCTGCGGACGAGTTGCCTCGGCAAGCAATCTCGCGAAATTGGACCGCGCGATTTCACGTCGTTTCGCAGACGTTCCTCGTCGCCCGAGTTTCCCCCGTCTCTTCGCTCGCACCACGACCATAGAAACACACCGAACGAGATAACGATCGAATAATATCATTCGAACCTTGCCAACTTTAATTGATGAAGAATGAATTGCCTGCGTCTTGGTTCGATCGCGCGCGGACAAACGATATAGAATCGATGAGCGAGATAAAAATTGAGGAACAAAGTTCCACGATGACATCAATCATTGTGTTGATCGAGAATAAATTGGATGAATGATTGATAAAATTGAGACCATTATTTGTAATTTGATTTCATTCAAAGCGCAGCTTTTACCATCTGTTAATAGTAATCGGGGGTAAAATTTCCAATCAATTTCGATTCCTTCGGTAGGCATAATTTTAAGGACTGATTTTTCTTTCGTATGTACGTATGGAAGAGACTGCTTACATTTCAATCTTGAAATGTTCGAAAGGAATATTTGATGAGATAGGAAAGATATTAGAGAGTAATTTTGCAGCCGCTTAAGCTAAACGCGAGGGAAATTTTTCCATCGGAAGGTTGAATGCGTTAGCCTCGATAGGGCCATCGATTTTTGCCCGGTATATTCGCCAAATACGTACATGCCGTCCCAGCAATTTTGTCATCGAATTGGAATTTATGCTTCTTGGACGGTCGAAGACCAAGCAATCTGATCGCGGTGGTTCTTGTTACGTGGCATCAATTTTTCCGCGGTTCTCGCTACGACACAGAGTATCAATAACCATGTAATATACAAATGCCAGAATGCAATAAAGGATTCGATTTATCGATTCTTCTCGATGCAATAATTTTTCGACGTGGCGTTCCTCAAATAGTTATTGAAATTCACGGTGGCCAAAAGTGATCGATCCATCCATGTGTGTATCGCTTCGGCATGATACGGCCAAAGCTTTTTGCGCGGGAGACAAAAGATTAAAAAAAGATGAGTGCGAAAAGTGACAAGCAGTAAAGAAAAAAAAGAAAAATAATTTTGTCGCGCACCAAGAAAAAAAAAAAAAAAAAAAAAAAAAAAAAAAAAAAAAAAAAAAAAAAAAAGAAAAAAGAACGTGCAAACACGAAAGATTGTAACATCAAAGGAGATTAAATGAAACCATCCGATCGAGAAAAATTTATCTACGATTAAAAAAAAAAATATGTCGCGAGAAGAAGGTTCGTACGAAATTCTGTAATTAATGGCTCCTTGTGTTCAAGGAACGTATTTTTTTTCGACGAGCTTGATAATCGATCAATTCGAAATAACCGTGAAATTAATTACTTATCCCCGATGTATTAACGTCTCGCGTGTTGTAACGAACAGATTATCTAGTCGTTTCCGTCCGAACGTCTCGTTTGTTTTCCCGGTGATTTCTCCACCTACAGAAGTATCCAACCTTTGCCCCTTTGTTCCACTCTGTCCCTGTCCGTCTGGTGAAATAAAGTAGGCCCAGTGGGGATTAAAACCGAGCGCTCATGTCACGTGCACCAAGTTAGAGCACGTCATTTTGAGAGTTTGTTTGTTCGTGTGCGTTTTCTCGAATGCCAACTAGAAGTTCAAGTAACATTCGCGAACCTTCAAAGATTCAGAATAGATACGTCGATCCAAAAGTTTCTATGATACATCTCAATGGACGTTGCAAATCACAGATCACAGTTTGTTAGAAAATCGCTCAATTACGTTACAATTCACAACGAATTCGTATCATCCGTTATATCAGGAATGCATTTGCAAGTGTCACGAATTCGACGAAGAAAAGTATAAAAAAAAAAGAATAAACGTAATGCGAGGGACACATTCTTGGATCAGTATTGTTAGACGTTGAAACTGACCTTCACCAACGACACATCTTGGTCGAAAATCACCCCCCAAAATCTTCCTAATCGCGTGATTGACCTTGTGTCCAAAAAAATTGAAACTAAACTTAGACTACGTGTTATCGACGTCAAATAGATGAAAAAAAATTCATATAAATTTATGTTCGAAAATGCTTTATTGAAAAGATATAAGTTAATAAGTTTATAATATAATAAGTTTTTCAAGATATTTATGATTTATTGCGACAGTTATAAGAAATGTTCGAAAATTTCTCCTTCTGCAAGAATGCAGGCTTCCATTTGTAAAATTAGTGACTCATGTCGAACTCTTTCAAATATTCCATCTGTACATTTTCAATACATTCCCAAAATTGATCTTCTGTCTCTATCGTATTTTTATAAACCAACTCTTTCGCATGACCCCATAAATAGAAATCGAGAGGCGTTAGGCCAAGTGACCTAGGATAATACGTATAATAATAATAATAATAATTTGTAATAACGTGTACGATTCTGTACAACGAATTGTAAGACGAATTTTGTCCATAAATCTTTGAACGCTATATCTTTTCAATAAAGCATTTCCGGACATAAGTTTATATGAATTTTTTTCCATCTATTTGACCTCAGTAACACATAGTCTAAGATTAGTCCTCAGCCTTTTTGAACATCCTCTATAAAACCGACACTGCAGAAAATCTCTCCACTTGCTGCTAGTTGCTACTTGTTCGCGTCCCTCATTACGTGTTCCCAAAAATACGTATGTACGTATTAATCGGGATCTCAATCCGCGACACGTCTGCAATTCCACGCTCGTAAATAACAAACAAACTCTACTCGTTCGCGCGAGTGAGCTGAAGCGTCGTCTCGAGGATCGTCGAGAACTAGAGTCGTAAAATTATAGCGTGTGCCGCGCTCTATCCCGGCCGATTTCGTGGTTCGCTGCGCCGCGAAGATATACATGCGTGCAGTTTGAACAGAAGACGGAGAGGACGAGAGGTAGCGAGAAAGAAAGAGAGAGGAAGGGAGAGAGATGGAAAAGGGGTTGGCCCGCCTATTTCAACTTCCCTCGAGGAGGCCGAAGAAGTAGAAGGGGGAAGGGGTGGAAGGGGTGGAAGGGGTTGGAAAAGTTGTTTGGCCGAAAGTACGGGGAACTCGGTCGGTGGGCATCAATCGGACTTCTAACGAGCTCCGGCTAACTAGTTCGAACTCCCCCTCCAGAGATCGTTGCCACCGACAGCCCTATTTGAATTTCACTCGCACGCGGCAAAAAGCAACACACCATCCGCTTCCAGTGGAAAAACTTACCCGCGCCTTCGGCGTTTGCTTCAGTCCGATGGCTGGCTGGCTCCTGTTGCTCTGCAACAATAATTGAAAAACGCCACGATCAGTTCCAACTCATCGATATCATTCGCGACGTTAATCATGCCGGGCCGTGGATTCCATTAGCACGGTGTCTTCATTATTCTGGCCGCGCGGTGGTCCCGCGTGGCATGATTTTTTAACGAGGTTGCTTGGAAAGTTGCGCAAGGTTAATGGAACCGGCCTTGAACATAATGGTAGACGATGGGACGCGGTGTTATGGTATAATCCAGTAGTTTAGAAGAAAATTGCTAGTCTGAAGAGAAATTCCTTCCTTACAGATAATTTTCCTGGTTTTTCTATTTAAAAGGGAGAAATAATTTAGAGTGATATTTCATTCTCACCGAACTCCGCCAGGCTCTCCATTTTCAATGCATTTCCAAATATTTTCCTCTTTCCCGGCGAAACGGGAAAAGTTGTAAACGAAGCATTCATTTTCTCTGGCTCTGATAGGGAACAGCACGTTCGGAATTTTTTCCAGCGCGATGTAAAACAGCGGAATTGAAATGCATTTTACTAAAAAACCGCACCTGTTTTGCAAATATCGTACGCAAATGTTTTTGGTTCTCCTGGAAACGTTTCCCATGTTCTACCATTATTCATCGAGTACTGTTTTTCGAACAAAACTGTACTTTGCCACCAATGTTCTTTTTCAAATTGTATTATCGTGATTCGAATGTAAGTAGGAATGTATTTCGGTAGTCTTGCGTCGTTTATTCATCGGTGTATGAATGCAACATGATTTATATAAATGTAACATCGACGTTTAAATAAAAACGTATGCTATATCGATTAACAATTTTATTACAAACGTGCACGAATATTCATCAATTTATTTATTGTTTAGAAAATCGTTACTCAAAAGAGTTAGACGTGACAACACCACGGGTAAATGGAACGAGCAAAGTGGTCACTGAATTTCATTGGTGCTTAGTTAGCCTCGTCGTTCAGATAGAAACAAATTCACCCAGCGGAGTTTTCCGGTGGTTGTTGGTTAACTGTACAGCCACTTGGTTTCGATCGGCCAATTAAGATTTACGCGTTTCCAGGAATGACGGCCCGACACGACGATCCTGTACGAATCGACAGTTTCCCTGAATTTATCGTTTTGTCGTTTGTTCGTATGCTAGACAGATATCGCGGGAAGCGAGACAGGCCGCCCTCCTCGGCCGGATTTATTTACTGCTGGGGGTGGAAACAACGTTCTGAACGCCATAAAGGAACGCGATAACGGCACGTCCTACCCTATACGCACGTGCGCGAAATGCTCCCTTTACTCTTTAAACATTTATGCTTGCAATCTGGCCGACGCTCGGAAACTGTCGTAGAAAAAAGTACCTACCTATTACTCGCTTTTGCTCTTCTAATCGCAAGAGTCACGACGATTTTGATTTCCCCTGTGTTTCCATCTTCCAACAGCGAGAGAAAGACACGAGAACGTTGATAAAATTTGTAAGTCACAATGTCTGTTGACTGCAAACGCGTATTTTGCGAAAGGAAGTAACGAACAACATCTCAAGTACCTGAGTTTGTACTGTACCTTTTTGAGTTGTACCGGGACAAAAATCTAGCACGCTCTATATTTTCTGATATTATGTATGTGGTGAAATGGAGAGACTGTGTGGATTATCACCTCGTCGATATCCTTGGGCATGGATCAGCCCAAGTGTATTGTGCGTCGAGTATTATTACCGAAGCACGCAATTTCTCAGAAATGCAAAAACCAAAAAGGTAAATATTGCTCGTGGCCTCGAGGCAGACAGGATCGAACAAGTTCGAATATTTACGCTGCTCAGTCGTACGGTGTTATCGGAAGCGTAACCATTCGTACGAAGTACAGTCGGTTAAGTGCGCGATCGACGTTTGGAAAGATGGATCGCGAGAGAACGTTATTAACGAAGAACGTTATTCGAACGTGACGAAAATGGACAAGACAGTTGATGGAAGTCGTAAAGTGATAATGAATTTACTAAAAGATCCTGTTCATTATGGAAGAAGTCGTGGACGACCGAGTCTAACAACTCGAGATAAACGTGCTGTAGTACGCGTAGCGTCAAATTCAAGCTCGACGAGACAATTCGCAAGAAAAGCTGGAGCTGTGACAACTATGTTAGGGATGTTCGACGTCTTTTGAAGAATCGTGAACATCTGGAACGACGAAAATTGCAACAAAAACCTTGGTTAAAGCAAGAGCATAAATTTGCATAGAACGAACATCTTCGTGTAAATAAAAAAAATGGCGAAGAATCGTATTTATCGATAAAAGAAAGTTCAATTCAGACGAACGTGATGACTATCATCGTGATTTTACGAAGGGGAAGCAACAACTTGCGAGTCGTCGATTATGGAAGGCGTCCATAATGATTTGGGAAGATGTTGGTTGCTACAGTAAGTTGAAAATGAAATTTATTACAGGAAAATTAAATAGTAAAAAAGTATATTGAAATGACTTACGAACATTGTAATACGTATGTGACACGAATTGTCGGAAATACCATACTATTTTTTCACAAATATGTTTACTCATATATTTAGTTATTGTATTATTATATTCATAACACAATACATTTCACGATATATATCTATATGTATATTGTTATATATTTAGTGAAAAAACTAATATACAGTATCTTAACCGTCTTTTCTCACGATTGAACGAGACAATGAGCTGGCTTGTAATTCGTAGAATTTGCAAATTTGTCAAATTCTGTCGCGAAACTTTTCCAGTCTTTCCAAGCGTGCTGGCAATTTCAAACTTGTTAAAATTTCGCGAATAACGTTAGTGTGGTAGAGTTTCTGTTAATTAATGCATTTCACGAAAGTCTTCTTGGAAAATTTACTTCGCCTCGTGTTTTGTCTCGCGCCAACTCGGAATCGAACGATCTTAATTCGATCGATTGTACGCCACGCCGTCGTTTAAATGTCTCTCCGCGATCTAATCATCCTCAGTTGGATTTCGATCGGTTTGCAAACGGAGCGTCGGATTCCAAGGAGGTAAAACCGGCAAGACGACGATCGGTAGCTAGTTCGATGTAATTCGAGGAAATTCAAAATCAACAACGGGTACTTCAGCGGGGGAACAACGAACGCGGTGCTAATTAAGCGGTTTATCTCGATTAATTCCGGATAATTGCGTCCGGTAATTAGTCCAATTACTCCGATGGTTCGGCGTAACGCGCGAGTAACACTAGCCCTTCTCGACACGTCCCCATTGGCCGAAATGTCGCGAACTCAACCGCAGCAACTGTTATCTTCCGTGCTCGGATCTCTGCGTTTCCGGTTACCCATTTGCAGAATTACTTTACACAGAATTTCATGATACTTCAAAACTGTTACGAGCCGTAGCCCATATGATTTCCACGCGAGCATTACGTGTACACACGTAACAGGCGCCATCTCGTATCTAATTCTCACTTAATTCGTAAAATCGTATCGTTCCACTTTATTACCAAGGTAAAATTTTATATGATTTTAAAATATACGTAGTAATTTTAATATACCACTTTAAGCTATTGGAAATGATGTATTATTAATTTTATACTTTAATTATACTCGCCTTGTGTAGTGTTAATATTGAGAGGCACTCTTCGGTAGATCTGTTTAATTGAAATGTTTTGAAGCGATACGCGATCAGTGGAATCGTTTGTTTCGTTTCTCGATTCGCTGCGACGTCGCAGATTCCTCACCGAAAGTGACAAAAAATTATTTTGCTTATTTTTTGGAACGTTTGCTAACGTCCATCAGCCCTCTGTAAATCTCCAAACGCGCAGTAACTTGTACAGTGTTGTGACTTTTGACGTTATCTTAACGTTTTATCGATGCGTCGCAATCAACGATAATTTTACTGAAATTATTTTGATTCGTACGAGTCGAATTATTGTTACGAAAGCTCAATAAATGTAACGAAAGAGGCTTTGATCGTTATTTTGAAGTTATTTATACACCGTTGTGCAAATTATATATATTATCCAGACACTCGTATCTTATATTTACACGCTGCAGCGGGGTTATTTCACCGTGCATTGTTGTTAAAGCGTAAATAAATTGAACATTGTACGAACTTGCTTCCGAATAACGTATCGTTGCATCGTGCAAAAATCATGGTTTGATCTTTACCTTCTGTTTTATTTCAGCGGTTAATGTATCGTTTCTCGCTGAATAGACCGTTTCACAGGTTATTTCATGGTATACCAACTGTTTGAGTTCTTATAGATTGCTCCGCGTATATCGTTCGGAAAAATTTTCCGAGAAAGATGTGTTTGCAATTTCGTTTCACCGTAATGGACGATAATTCCGTGCCGTGGCAAAATCATTTTTTTTTTTTTGTTTAATTTTTCATTTTTCACATTATGCTCCGCTGATGCGTCGAACATCGACGGATGAACGCGTTTCATTGGAAATGGAATTTCAGCGCTGATTATACTTCCAAATCCACATAAAATGGATTAATCCGCGTGATGAATTCAATAATTGTATTTCGTGTCGCTGTGTCGCCTAAACAAGTTTTTTTTTTTTGAAGCTACGCTTCTCACGAAACCAGTTCGTTAAGCTGCGATCGAAACGAATGTTTCCATACACACCTCGAATGGTGAATATGATGGAAATAAATTGGACAGTATTTGTGGACGCGAATTGCCGCTGTCGCGACACTTGGAAATCACCGAAAACACACGGCACGACTGGAATTCTGCAGAATTCGTACTTAATTGGCGTATCAATAATTATCCATTATCGAGAGATTAAATGATTAGATCCACCAGTGAATTCACTCAGTCGAAATGATTCGAGTGAAATTATCCTATATTGATGAAATTTTAGATGACTTTTTACGTTCAGGGATTAATGTAATTACCAGTAATTATTCAGGGATTAAGTCACGTATGCACATAACAAGTAGACTAGTTATGAGCTCATAAGAAACTTGAGATCTGACAAATATTTGTCTGAAATATCTAAAAGTAGAATAAAATAGATAAATGTATTATTGAATGAATATTATGTATTGAATATAGTGATGAATATATTAATGAACATTGTACATCGATCAATATATTGCGAATACAATGGCAAATATTGCATATTAATGAATATATTTAATAAATTTCATTTCATTATTTATTTTTTCCTTTTTTTTTTAATCCGTAGCCGAACGATCATTCGTAATGAACGAATTAACATCGTTAATTATTAACAGCAATTACATTTACACAGTAATGGGTGAACGTTCCAGGCGAACTGTAAGTCGTTCGCACGCTTACTTACGTTTTAATTACGAATTAGTCGATGGCGCAGTTTGAAGCAGTTTATACTCCCGGAGGAACGAGACCGCAGTAACTCAAGAAAAGTTGAGAAATCGAGTTACCTTATACCCCGGTTCCTTACATTAAGCGGCACACTCGGGGCATTAATTTCTCGAGATGGCTTGTAATTTGTCTGTATTACCCTCGTTCCCGGAAGCTCGTCTCCGAGCGAGATCGAGGGCTTCTTCGGCGGCGTTGAATCATTCTCGTTAATTCCGATTCACCGACTCATCGCTTATTTAGTCCGTGTCAAACGACTCGCGCAGAATTCGCCAACGCGTGATGAAACAGTTTGCAAAAAAATTCTTCGCCAAAGAAAAAAAAAAGAAAAAAAGAAAAAGGAAAAGATAAACGCGCGTGTGATCTTACGGGAGAGAAACGAGCCGAAAGTTTAATCAAACTTGGCCTCTTCGTTTCTTACTCGGGAACGTTCGTCGAAATTTGGCAGCGAGACAGACCGGTCGTTTCTCTATTCGTAATTGCTACGAGTTTTCCATCGAGTCGTCTCGACGCGCGCGCGGGCCAGCGGATAATAATCTCGAGTAGCTCGACCCAGTTTCGATAATTGTTCACCGGTCCGGCTCCTTCGAGTTGGTCCGTTTCGTCGCCCCTCCGTCCCTTCTTTCTTGCCGTTGCCATTTTTTTCTCGCCGCCTCGTTTGATCGTCGATGAAATTCGGGTCGCACCCCAAATGCCTGAGTAAATCGTATCGTGTTTGAAAGAACGAGTGATTCGATCCCCGAGTTCTAGCATCCTAGCAAAGTCATTCCGTTCACTCGCGATAGGCACAGTTATCGTCGATATTATCGCGTTCGCGTTAAACTGTTTCGTCAACCATTTATTATAGCGAGGGACTTTGCCGATCGCTGGCGGCGTGAACAACTGGCAGCCCGTGCCAAATCGAGTAGAATCGAAAACAAATCAATTTATTGGAATGGAACGTGACTCACGGGCGAGTAGGCGGCGAGGCAGGGGAGCAAGTGAAAAATTTGTCGGTGGGTCACGTACAAAGGAAATGAGAGTCCCACTTGGCGGAGGAAGCGCTCGGGCCACCTCCGCCAGGGATACCACCGCTCGAATAATTATACAATCGACGCGGACGCTTTGTGCAATCGTCGCTATCTCCGAGTTAGACTGATATTCAATTCTAGGCGAAATTAAATCGAAACTGTTCGAACCTGATTGTTATTGTTGGAGCTGATAGTAGTTACTCGGTGAAAATTGCGGTCACGTCCGAGTTTTTTCCGAACTCATTAGCGGCTGGTGAACGTTACCACTTTGCTTCAGTCTAGAGTGTTCTTCTCCATTGAACGCTAACGACGTAATTTACGAACAAGCTTGAGATGAAATTTTATTCTCAGAATGCCGTTTCTTAAATGTTGAATTACAGTTCGTAAACGTGTTGAGAATATTGTGAAAAATGCACGAATGCAGAAAAATCAACGAATCATAGTCTTTGTTTAGAGATCGAATAATTATACAATCGACGCGGACGCTTTGTGCAATCGTCGCTATCTTCGAGTTAGACTGATATTCAATTCTAGGCGAAATTAAATCGAAACTGTTCGAACCTGATTGTTATTGTTGGAGCTGGTCGGTTGGTAATGGATGTTTTTTTTAACTTGACAATAATATTTCACGACAGGTGAAAGAGGCTAAGCTTTATTTAGCACGTCAGGCCGATTCATTTTGCTGAAATGGGACCGTTTTATTTCCGTTCTGTCGAATCGATACCATTGAAATTCAGCGAATATTAATTACTTAGTCGGCGTGCTCTAATTGTGAACGGAGAATTACACGCAGTTTCCTCGTTAAAATTTGAGTAAAAACCGACATGCACGTATGGAATAGAATACAAAAGGGGGGAAATGATTATCACTTGATTTAATTTTCGTGGTAATTGCCTTTCAAATCGTGAATAAATCTGTTTGTTGTTTCTATTTCCTACGATTGGAGTATTAATATTTGTTGAACTGGGACTTCGCATCCGTTCTGTCATTTATTTCATTAATATGTATTAATTTCATCAATATGCATTAATACGTAATATGTCTGACAAAATGGATGATGTAATTTTATACCGCTTGTTCGCGATAATTATACTTTCACAGATATTTTTCTTCCTTTTTTTTTTTGTTTTTCTTCGAAAGAGAAAGATGAACAGCGATTTTCCTTTGTTTTTTTCTTGTGAAACTTCAGCTTTTTGTTACGTCGATCTTTCGCTTTCGTGCAAAACAAACAAATGATGAAGAAGGAAATTTCGCTCGTACCCGGTTGAGAGATTCAGTCATTTCGAAATGAATGGATCCTTTCGTACAAGGAAAATCTTTTTATGTACACGATCCTTTTTTCCGGCAGCTGTAATTGGCAGAAAATTTAACTTCAAAGTATAATGAAACATTCGATCATTGCTACGTATTGTACTAAAAGTTCATTGGTTTTTTTCTGCCTGGTCTCAGAAATTCATTGTATCGCGAAAGAAACTGACCAAGTAACGGAGGAAAATCTCTGAGCTTTCATTTGTTGTTTCATTCGTTCTATTTATTATTATGATATAGTTTCGTTTCATCGTTTAATAAACTCACGTCATTAATTACGTTACTTAATGACTTACGTTATTTAATGACTGTGTTATAAACTCTTTAGTTCTTTTCTATCATTTATAAACTCCACGTCTTCAAATGTTCTCGTTACTGGTAAAGTGTGCTAATAAAGTTTATTGCCAAAATAGATAGATGCGAAACGCATTGGAAAATCACAAGTATCGGTATTTAATTCATGACAAAACTGATTAACTAAATGCAGTGAATGTGTAATCGATACTGCTAATTATCCGCGTTGAAATTATTTTCGTCTCACCTGCTGGCTATACTTAATCGAATTTCAATCTTCATTTTGTGGTTTCTATATCCGTTTCGTTTACATCATTCCAGTAATTGCATACGATATTTCTATTGGTGGTTAATTTTACCTTACGATCGCGTTCGTCGCGCGACAAGTTCCTTGAAAATTTCGAAACGGAAGAAAAATTAATGAAACAGTCGAAACGTCATATTTAAAAAGACTCGTCTCTATTTCCATGTATACGATAATGAACATATTTTCGCGATGGAGTTTTATACTGTTTTACAAAATCCAAAAAAAAAAGTAATATCGATTTACTGCCAATAGCAAAACCCATTTCACGTGCACTGACGTGCCTGACGCAATCAGAAATGGAAAATAGAAAAAGATAAGAGATGGCACCGAGCGTTTTATTTGATCCCTTTCTGTTTGATCTTGCACGCACGAATAAAATTGTTCACGAATCTATTTTTAGCAAAACGACGAAAAGGGAATCTGAATATCGGCTATTTGATCCTGCTTTTGCCGACGATTTTATCGGATCTTTATAACGAACACGTCAGACGCGAACGTAGATTATAGAAAAGTGGCTTCGTATTTTTCCGTTGAAATTGAAAGCTGGTTGAGTTGGAAACACAAAGGAACGGAATGCGAAAAAATTTTTCACAGAGCACAGAGTACAATTACCTAATCTAAAATTATTATCCGTCAGGCTCACGAAAATTTCCAGTGCAGAAATAGTTCTGGCTTTCACTGAATTGTTTCATAGCTCGGACCACGCTGGCAAAACATTGTGAATACTTCAAATTCCTCTCGAATTCCCTTGGAAACTCAGCGTCAAAGTCAATACCAAATTAAAAACAAAGTACTCTGCACTTTGTTGCCAGCGTCTCGTTCGAATAAATACCTAGTAACCCGATTTCGTAAGAATATCCAATGAAAACTAAAAAGAGAATTGTATCGTAGTAACATGACTTGGGTATAGGGTGAAGAGCATAACTGAGGAAAAGTTAGTCAATACTTTAAACCGTTATAACTTTGTAAAAGAAACTCGTACTAAAATCTTACTTGGTCTCATTTTAAACTTTGACTGTCCTAAGTTCGTTTCTTCCCCAAAGATGTTTCTACATCGTGTAGCGAGAAAATAATAGTACTTTCGTTCTTGAAAATTGTAAAGATTCAAACATCTCTGAAAACATTAAAAAACTTTCTCGTAACTTGATCCACCATAGTTTTTAAACTTTTCCTTTGCAATGATCTCATAAAAATTTGCAGTACGATTTTTGTTCGCCATTTTATTGAACTTTGAACAGGGTCAGGTGACGAAATGTTGGGATTTCTTGAATTTTTTCGTTTGATCCTTATCCAAAGTTTAATGAAATGACAAAAAAATCGTGTATCAAGTTTTAAAGAGAGGAAACTTCAGTTTTGAAGATCACGATGGACCTAGTTATGAAAAATAAAATTTTTCAGTGCTTTTCTACGTGTGGATCTTTACAATTTGTTTTAAAGAAAAGAACAATTTTCCATATGCTATCTAAAGTTAAAATGTCTTGGAAAAAAGAACGAATAGAAACGGAGAATAGAAATGAAATTTCATGCTTTAAAGTGAGATTTTAAAATAGATTGTCGTGTGATCTTTTTTTGTGAAATGATAACAATTTATGAAGTATCGATAATTTTTCACTTAAATTAATTGCAAAACTTCACGAAAACAGTGTTGTATCTGCCAGAATATTAGTGGTAACACGATAGTAAAATTTTTTTGAGGAAATCAAACATCTTACGAAACACTACACACTTTGCTCCCTTTTGTATTCCAGATACAGATGCTCGATAAAACACTGTTTATCTGTTGAAATTCCACGCGTGTGTTTAATTCTGCTCGTTACTGAACAAAATATGACGAGTTATATCATGGATGCGTGACACAGCTCTCGAGAGAGGGTACGAAATTAAAAATATTTCTGTCAGTAATGGGGACAAATTATCGACTGCTTGAAACGTACATATAAAAATAAAACGACGAGTGCTTGTCAGGCACTGTTCAAAATTATTCGCAAAATCCCGACGTTTATCACAAAAAACAGCCAAAAACACGGTTGGCATCGGGCAGAGCGTAGCGAGCAGAAAAAAAAAAGCGAGCCACGATCGTACGTATGTACATACGTACACTGTTCGTAATACATTGCGCGCCGCGTTTTAGCAAGCTTGTATCACTTTTATGTGCGAGACGCGACTTGGGCGCAACGACACGCGAAATTTCGAAAATAAACAACAACAGGCGGAATGACGGCGCAGCGGGCGAATGGTAGGAAGTAAAGCGTGCCGTTTCGGAACGCGGTCGTGTTCGATAACCGAGAAACTGGAAAAAGCCATAGCGGGGCCCGCGCGTTAAAACGTCGCTCGGATGTTTCGCAGCTAGCTGGCCGGTAACGAAAATCCAATTAACGTATTGCCACCGATTAGAACGGCGCTCCAAGTCGGTCAGCTTGAATCAATGATAACGACCGGCTGTTGAACGTTTATTCTTCCGTTTCGTTTCGTTTCGTTTCGTCCGTTCATTAAAAATCGAAATGGCCACTTCTCCAAGAAACCAACTGTCTATTCTATACACTCCCCGGAGAAACGTTTACACTTTCCGCTTTTCGATTCCTAAGTTGCTCCGATTTGTTTTTTTTTTTTTTTAACGATATCCTTATCCAGGCAGTTTCCTCCGCTCGTTGTAAATTTTTTAGCCGTTCGTGGAAGATATCCGAGATAATTGGCATCGGTCTCGAGAAAAGAAAACGATGGTTCGAGAAATTCCATTTCAGCCGGTAATACTATTTTCGTGGTTTCTGGTTCAAGTCGCTGCCGCGATTTTGTTCCTTCTCCCGTTCAGGAAACGATATTCGAGGAATTGATACTGTTGAAACGCAAGATTATATTACACGATGAATTTCTCTGAGAAACAGGAGAGAGAGCGGGACGGAATACCAGTTGCTTGCTTGGCGATAAAAGAGTGAAATATTGAAACGGAAAACGTGTGGAAATGCGTCGTGGACGTTGTGTTTTGACGCGTGACGGCCATAAGGCCGAAATCTCGTTACGATCTCCGGCCGAGTCGGAGTTTTCCCGGGTCCGAGCCAAACCATAAAACATCCCCGTATCTATCATAACGTCAGTCTTTCACCAGCAGCATCCAGCGCGCCAATAAACAAATTTTTTCGCTGTTTCTTCGCGCTATCTTCGAAATTCAGCCAGCGCCATCAATCAAACAAGCGTCGATTTAAAACCGTGTCGATTTTGTAACAATATCCATTACCTTCGATCGAATAACAGCGTTGGGCATTGAGTTGAACGTGCATGTACATTAATTATCTCGGATTTCTATTTCGACAACTTTCTATTTCTCATTCAATAGAAAGAGATTAAAAAGATCTAAGTGCGTAAGCTCGTTAATTATCGATTGACCGTTTGGACTTTTATTAAAGTCACCGGTATTTTTCTTCGGTTCGAAAAAACATGAGAGTACAACGGGCGTCGCGTGATTTCCCTCGATTCACTGCGTAATTTAATATTCTTCCGCTTTTCTCTGTTTTAGAGAAACGTAGCTTCGCCGTGACTCGTCTTTCTCCTTTCTTGAAGGGGCAAATGTTATCTCTCCCATCGAACAGAAATTATTTCATTTCGTAATTTGTTCGTGAACGACGTTTCTGACAAGGAAATTTTTCAATTTTATTCCGTACAGTTTCCGTACAGTCTGCAAGAGTACAAAGAACTACGTTGTTTCCACGTTATCCGCGTTATTGAATTCTCTTTTCAACGGCGGCTATGAAAAGCAGTTGTTTGGCACATCTCTCCAGTATCACGAAGGTCGGACAGATTAAACTATTTGTTTCACGGTATTACGGCAAAGTAGCTTTTTGAAAATTTGCGCGACACGCTTCCAGGAAATATCTCGTTATCCCGACGAGAAGATACGAGAGTTATGTCTTTCAATAATATTATATCACGTTATTTTGTTAGAATTAAATAACTTTCTAGCAATTCGATCGTAACTGAATTCAACGCAGAACTTTTCTGAGAGTACGATCGCGAATCGTACCAATTTGTATTCAAGCAATGCGCAAAATTCGACGTAACTCGATAAAACGTCCGTGAAAATACCCGCGCTGAAACGCGGCGAGCGGTCACCGAAATGAAATAACGAAGGTACGTACATACGTTCGACCGCGTAATTACCGATATTAGTCGAACGAAACGCGAGGACAAAATTTCCAACAGCGATGCAAACGCTGTGAACGGTGGACGATTGTGAACGGCGGTTTTCACTGTTTTAAAGCACGGCGGTGCCCGCATTCCTCGGCTCCGCGAATTACTCTCGTTTTTCTTTCGCCGGCGAATCAGCCAGCGAATATTTCGGCCAGCCTATTTCGCAGAAGCGGGCCGCACGGAGAAATCTGATTAACCAGGCGGGGCTCGGTCGTTTCGCGTGGCACGATTTTTTAGTGGGACGTGCAAACACACGGCGACGTTCTGCCAGGGCTCAAAGACACGCGGCGCGGCCTAGCTAGAGGGGCTCTCTGTCGCCTCCATTGTTATCTCGGACTTTTGTGGACCGTGGAACGGATTGTTTTCAGCTTCGCCAGCGACAGTTCTCATTTTTTTGCTATTCAGAAAACCGTTGAAAGTTTTGCGCCCTGCTGCTACGCCTTCGTCCACGTTGCCCCGTGGTGTGTTTGTCCGCGAATTGACTTGCTACGGAGGAGAAGCGCTTTTCCCGAAAAACAAATGCCATTTTCGAATCGCCAACCGCGATTTTTCCCCGCCGGCCTCCGGGGAATTGATATGGTTGTCTTCGGCGAGAGTGTAAATAACAAATATTAGTGAGTAATCAATTTTCGTTACAGAGCTCACATGTCATCGACCGTGACAAGCGAGAGAACGTTTTCCTTTATTGCAACGACTGAATTGCAAATTGTTAGAGAAACAGGGCAGTTTTAGTCAACGGAAAAGGCAGCAGAAATGCTTCAACGAATCCAAAATAATTGATTACTCATGGGTAGCCTTGTGACATTGAATTAAATGACACTCGACGGTGTTCCAAATTGCGGAGGGAATTTACAAACAAGCGAGGAACAAAGTTTAGCCTCGGCAGATGCTGATTTCGTTCTTCTTTTACACGAACGTGTTCGTTATCGTCTTAAACAAGAGGGATGGCGGGAACATAATGTTTGGGAGGGTCATTAATTTCAATTTGCAAAGGTAAGCCTGAGAGATGCGAGGAAGTTGCGCTCGAGTTTCTCCGGGAGTAACTCGATTCCGTGAATTCGCAGCTGGTAACACGGTGTGGTAATGCGGAATGAAAACAAAAATTATAATCAGTCGTTGAGTTGAAACGAGACGCGTGTCTACTCTTCATTTATATTTGAAGTTATGCACGTAGTTATGCACGGCTATAGTAGCAACGCTTGCTCGTTAGTATGAATCAGCGTATACGTGCAATTTGTAGATTCGACTTCATTAACATACACCAGCGATCGATTAGTAATCAGTCAGGATTAGAGAATAAGGCTTCATTCATTGCAAGAGACCGGTCCGTGTATTGGCTTGGTATTCAATGCATTAATTAGGATATTCAGTGTGAATCATTGGACTTAATACAATGTATTAAAAGCAGTAGCAATGTTCGCAACTTTGATTCAATGAAAATTATCGTCAAACCTGTAGTATAGTATTTTTACAAATTTTATAACAAACTCCTTCTTGCAATAAAGAAATCATTGTGTCTTTAGTTAGTTAATTGTTGAATCAACTGATCACTAACGTTAATTCGATGTCAAAGATTGAAATGCTTGTAAATTCATACCCCGGAACAACGAACGTATTAAATTAATGTATCTCGTTGCAAAAGCAAATTTCCGAGGTATAATACTTTCAACTGAAATACAAATATTGCGAGTCAACGTTCGCTTTGAAATATAATTAATCCTAGTCTACACTGTAAAATTACAATATAAATTAATAAAGAAATATTGATATATTCGCAGTTGTTTTAAAGAAGATGAAGCTCAACGTCGGTTGATGACAAAAAAGAAAAGTTTTTCTTTAAAGCTGAGCATATCGTACATATCGGGACGCGAACGTTTTAATTCACCTTGAATCTAATTTTTTTTTTTCCTTCTTCGCCTATGCTTCTTCTTTTCTGTTCCACGTGATTCTGAATAGGTATATATTTCGAGTCGCGCGGCTATCGTGTCGGTCAGACCGCGTTATTCATTCCTGTCGTCGCTTTTTTACATTTATCATCGATATCTCGCCAATTCTCAACGCCAGGCCGTGAAATCGCATCACTACGTGGCGTAACACGACGGAAATTCACCCGGTTTGCACGGGTTACTGCTCCTTTCTGAATTTACGTTGCTCGAGCTGGCGTGTCGAGGCTTAGAACCTTGCCGAGCCCGGAGCTTTTGGAACCGCAACGCCGCCAACTTTCCCCGTGATCTTCCGCGACACAACATTTACACGATTTACCGTAGACAATGCGCGACTGACTTAGCCAACAAACCACTTATCTGACACGCGAACGCGCGGAAAATGACTCTGTGACACTATTATTAAGTTCGTCTTTCCCGGAGCATTCCACGATCAAACCCTGTCTTGTTCCGTCATTGACGGGTTTCTCAAATTTTAGAAAGTTATTAATACGCATACACAATATTATCAATATAATATGTTTTCTAGTTTCTATAATTTTAATATTCAAGAAATTTCAATATTTACAACGCTGTAACGAATGTTGGTCCTTGGACGATCAATTAGTGAAATATATAGTCTCTTTTACCATGCTTGGAATACAAACAATCTCTTCTGTTTTCCGTAGCATAAAGTATTTTCAACATCTCGAGAGAGAAAGTAACTCGAACAGATACATGGACATTGGTAGTATAGCCGTCAGTTTAACCGAAAACCAGAAACACGCACAGGAAAAGAAAAAAAGAAGGAAACGACATTAGTAGAATAGGCCACTAGTCAGCCGCGTTTCAATGCCCTCGGCTAATGTAGTACCGCGATCCATTTCGATCCAACTGGGCACCGGTGCGAATGAAAATATATCAATGGGGTCAAAAGCGCTTTAAAGGCCGGTCACTTGGAACGGATTGTCCATGGGATCGTAAGAGAGTTCCCTCGTGCGATAAATCTCCTAAAAACGATTCTCTTCAGCCGGTGTTTGAAAAGATTACACCGGACACTTTTACGAGGCCTTATTTTCTCGATGGCCCGCAGTCTGAGTGCTTCTCTATCGATAGTCAAAAAGAGGATCGTTCTGCAGATTTGATACCGTTAGAATGCCAACTAGAAATAGCCACGTTCTTTCTTTCAACGGAAGAATCGCGACCACGATTATCATTCGATTTCCTTTTGCTTGGAGAAGGGGAGTTAAATAACGTGACTATCTTTAAACACTGACGGATAATGTGCTGGTCTGGCAATTAGACTGCCGATGTTCGGTACATTCTCGGAAATAGGTCCGATTTACTTATAACACGAAAGAGTGAAGAGAAAGAAATTCAGAGAAATTGGCATAATCTTCATTTTCAACATTTTACGTAGATAACAAAACTTTTTTCCATTGCATCACTGTGTATTTTATATTACATTCTAAAGACTCCCTGTTTCAAAATTGTACTTGTACTCGTTGACTTGTTAAATTAAAATTGAAGCAACATTGTAGGAGGAAAGAATGATATCGAAATTCAATCCTTTTATTTGGTAATCTGCTGTTAGTTCCAAGTAACGTGTTCGAGAGTCGGAAGCAAGTTGCAGCAACTATTTGACAAGTAACCGGTGTCAAAGCACTTTCCAAGTGACAAGGAATGCATTATTAATTGATCGGGCAATTACTCGTACAAACTGGATGGACCAGAGCGGAGCCGCAAGCGCCACGTCCATTAACGTCGCGAAATTCTGTCAGCGGCGCGCTTCCCGGCTCGTTCCGCTTTTCATTTTTTTCTTTTTTTTTCGCTTTTCCCGTTTACATCGCCAAGCACCATTGCGTCGAGAAAGAGAGAGAGAGAGAGTGTTGAAAGAAGGAGACATTAATTACATTAGAACAAAACGCTTGCCTAGACACTTGGCCTAGTAAGAATCCTCTAGCGAGTAAACGAGCCACCATAGCGCGCCGCGCGGCCCCCCAGGAACGTGAATTCTCTTAACTCTGTGCACTGTAGCGGCTGTTACAAAGGCTCGTGAAAAATTGCTCGTAAAAAAGAAAAAGAAAGAAGAAAACAAAAAGGGGAATACTTCCTCTTAGTTAACTCGAAACTCTTTCGCGCTTTTAATACTGGCGCGGTGCTAGCAAGGACACTGGTAAATGTTCTCGTAGAAGGGAATTGTGGGCTTGATTAATCACCGGAGCGTTTCGTACGTAAAATTTGCTTATTCCGCGAAAATACAACTCTGATCTTGCTTAATCTCGGATTGTGACGTTTGAATTGTTCCAATCTTAAAATCGCGCTATCTTTCGGTATGCTGATCCCGTTTCAATTTATACTTTTTTTCAGGACAGGAAGACGAAGAGTGTGCCTCTGAGTTGGGTGAACACCGACGACTCCACTGGTAAGCAAAAAAAAAAAAAAAAAATAATCGTTGATTTATTAGTTAGTTAACTCCTTCGTTTCCGAGACGCTGAACTTTCTTTTACAAATAGAATAAAATCTATGATTCATAATTGCGTGCGCATCTTGTTTTAATTCGTTGTTGATTTTCGTAAGTGTCATTAATCCGTCAAATACCATATCGTAATACCATATAGTAATACCATATAGTAAGAACTATGAGAACGAGAGAGTTGGTACGATCGAATCCTAGAATAATACAAGCTTGGTTATTGGTAGTAACAGCAAAACGATTTACGAAAATTTACTCTATTCTAATGCGCGATACACTTTAATCCATTCTAGACTAGCGCTGGTTATATCCGGCATCCACTAAGCGCGTCGCATTAGCTAGCGACAGTAACGATACGCGAATTGACAGCACGCATTAATTAATTGACGAGATATTCTACAAACTGTGGTAATAATAATGAACTAAGACTCATCGGAAAACACTTTCCTACTCCGTATACACACTGGGAGCTCCAAAAATGCGAGTCACTCTTAATCTCTTGCGCTGGAATTACGTGCCACGCACGTCGAGAATTTTCTGTTCCAAAATTGCAATATTTTCTCAGTTTCAAGTATATTTAAGTAAAACGAAATAGGCAAAACAAATAATAAATTTATTACTTCTTGATAATTTCTATCCGAGTGATGTCGTGCCGACGAGATCAAAAAGAAAGCGATGGAATTATTGCGTACGGTTTGGTCACTCGTTATGGTCCGCAATCAGTTGCCAGCGCAAGTTGTTAATACGTTATTGCGTACGGTGTGCACTAATGGTACACGACGATCCGTTTCGTTAATAGGCGTACTGATGGCTAGTTCCATCGTCGCGAAAGGGTTAAGTCGCGTGACGAATTTCGCCGCTTCAGCGAAGAGTCTCGGAATCTCTCTCTAGCACGCGATTCTCACGGCATGCTGCACACACGTATACACACATACATATGGCAGTGATAAAATATTTGCTTTTATGTCCTTTATACGTTCCATTCGGCTACTTATTTCGCGCGTATGCCCGGAAAGGAACACCGGCCATATTACTGAATTGTATCAGAAGGAAGTTGGCTCAGCAGCCAGCGCGAGACTCGCTCGGATTTCCCCGTTAGATAGGTTGGGTAACGCACGGCGGTCGGAAATGCGAATTCTCTTTACTTCTCCATTGTCCACCGTACGCTGGCAAAGTGCATGAGAAAGAGAGAGAGAGAGAGAACTGGGCTAAAGAGGGGTGGGGAAGGGAGATGTTTGCTCTTCTGGGAAAGTAAACTCCAGAGCTTTTCATACGCGCGCGACTCGTAGCGCTAACCCAATTTTAACCGGTACGACGCTAACGGTGGCTACGTTTTCACTGGGAGAGGGGTTATTTGCCTTGCCTCCACGCCCTTACACGCGCTGCCGCGTCTTTTATGCAAAGTATTGGCAAAGATTGAAAATGCCCCTATACAGAGAGAAAAAGAGAGAGAGAGAGAGAGAGAAAGAGCGTGACTGCGGTGGTTAAAATAATATCGGTTCACGGTGTCGAAGCTTCTGAAAATATTTTCCATTAGACGTGCTACGTGCTATGAGAAATTTCTCTCCGGGGGGATATAAACCGAAATAATGCCGAGAAAGTGTTTGCTTTGAAAGGGAACGATTGTACATTGTAGTATAGCACTCTACACTGGTGGATTATCCGGTTACTTTACTTCCGGAAGATTTTCTTGCGGAATTAGGTGGACAACTTGCCACAAAATATTATGTTGACGTTGAAATGTGAAAGTTGCAGGATTTTACATCACTTTTCGCAGGTCTGAAATCTAGAATAATGGAGTAATTTCGTTCAACGAATCACCAAAATATATATATATATACCTTTTGCTTAAAAGTTTCGAAAATCCTTTGCTTTCTCTCGAAAAAGAAATCATTGCAATTACATTTTTAAATATAATTGACTCAATAATATAGAAAACCGATCTTACGAATGAAACGTTCATTTTTTAAAAGACGTTATTTCTTTCAAAATTCTACTCTATAAATTCTTGAACGAGATTCTTATGTAATTCATCACCGATATATTTACGAATATATATACGAATCTATTCGTAGCAACTCTCAAATCTCATTTCCACGTAAAAATCGAGAGCCATACGTTTCACGGTTCGAAAGTAAAATTCGCGGAACGTAGAAATAAAAAAAAAAAAAAAGAAAAAAAAGAAAAGCAACCGTGGACTTTTAGAAGCGAGTTCATTGAATTCTGCTTAGACGTGCGCGTTATGCAGTCACGAAATCTGGGATTCACCATTCGAAACACGTGCACGGTTCGGCGGGTGACGGTATCTAGTTTTATAGCGCGGGCACAGTTGTCTGGGCGAAAAGACCGAGCGTGGGAGGTAGAGTGAAAGGTACACAGGGGTGGTAACGAAGTTTTCAAAGACAACATCGAGTCTGATATCTAACGAGTTCATTCCACTCGGCTACCGTGGCAAAAACTGCAAGCGGAGATCTCTATCTGCCTACCCTTTCCGGCCAGGTCACCCGGTCTTCCCCTCTCCTCGTCTCCACCGTTTTTTTTTTTTTTTTTCAGAAACCAACGTCGAGGAAAACGCGAAATTCCCTCCTCTACTATTTCGTGCATCGCGACGAACCTCTTCCAAGGTTCTTGGATTTTAATTTTCCAAGGGACTATTGGAAAACAATTAACTTTGCTCGAGCGTCTCTTCGCTTTCTTCTACTTGAAGCGTGTTCCCACGCGTAAAATATCTTGCTGGATTCACGGAACGAATCGTTTCTACCGTAACTTCGCGGTAATTCTGCTGTGATTTCTTCTACTGCGACAGATTGTCATACTAATTTACAATAGAATTTAGTACAGGAAACTCGTGCAAAATACTCACAAACGGACGTTTAAATTTGATCTAAGACGCGCTAATCGCGAGACATTCAGGTATCCGACTACGTATCTCGACGTCATGCAGAACAAAATTTCCAATATCGAACCGGTGAGTTTTCATTCGGTTGCGAGTCCCTTACCTCTGACTCCGGCGATTGAACGATCAGCGATGTTCTCGGTGGTTTCTCCGGAGGTACTTTCTTCAACGTCCCGGTGAAGGAAGCGGTGGACGCAGCGCTGGACGGCGCTGAAACGCCCTCGTGGCCATCGATCTGGCACTGAAGCCGATGGAACTGCGAGAACGAGGTACGCGAGGTGTCGGCGCGTTCGAATTGCGGGAGACACGGCAGTGGCATCTGCGACATGTTCGCCGCTTGAATAGAATTCGGGTCGGTGGTATCGTGTTGAAGCCTGGGCGATAGTTTCTCGCAGACGGACGATTGGCAGGATTGGTGATTAGAGTTGGGCGCGTAGGACGCGGTCAATAACGTCTGATGATGGCTGTGCGGCTGTGCGTTCTGGCTCTGCGACGTGCAGATCTTGTCGGTCGGCTGTTCTTGGTGGTTGGGCAGCGAGTTGGATTGCATCTGGTGAATCTCGTTTCCGATCGGGTGCGGCGGAAAATCGGCCGATCGTTGCAACTTGTCGCACAGCTGGTTCTGCGCCTGCAGGCTCTGCAAACGGGCCTGCAGGTCGGTCTGTTGGTGTTGAAACTGCGCAACTTTATCGAGGATTTGATTCTGATTCTGAAGACATTGCAACTTCGCTTGGAGGTCGCTCTGTTGACGCTCGAACTGGCTGAGCTTCTCGGAGATTAAGTCGAGGCTCTGTTGATTCTGCAGCTGTTGCTGTTGCGGTGTCAAGCCGTCGGGTTTTTCGTTCTGCGGGCATTCCAGTTGCCCCTGAAGGTTGTCGTTCTGGCTTTTGCTGTGAGTCAGTAAGCTGCTCGAGATGTTGTGACTTTTACGATGGCTGTGGATTATGTGGTCCACTTGATCGATCGGCTTGTCCAAGCAGGTCTCACCAAAGTCCGTTACTACGGTGAGGACAGCTTTGGTGTCCAACTTGGCCTCGCTGAGGGCCGGGTATTGATGGCATATATTAGGACTGGCTCTTTGAGACGGAGCTGTGCTAGCAGGCGGTCCGAGATTCGCCACGGATCCGCTGATTGGCTGCTCGTCGAACTCCTTCCTCGAGAGTTCCATGTGCTTCGTTAGATCGGCACTGACGTGGCGCAAGTGTCGACGTTGCTCCATTATGGTCCTCTGGCTGATGTTCGGAATAGGTTGAAAAGCCGACTGAGTCATTCTGGCTTCCTTGCGATCATCCGCCTGATGCATTTGCCTGGGATCTCTCCTCTCTTCGGACTGGTTGCGCGAACGCGGGCTGGTGGAGATCATTTGGTTCTGCATCATGTTCCTCTCGTGCTCCTGCCGTTGTCGCTGTTCGGCCCATATCGTCAACTCTTGCCTGGTTTTCTCGAAATTTTGATTCACAAACGACGGGCTCTTCTGCCCGGCACGATCCGCGGATCCCTCGCGGATCGGCATGAACGGCATCGGAGATCTCCTAACGTCCTCGATTCTCTTACCTTCTATGGTCATCGGCGACCTCCTGTGCTCGTCAAAGTAATCGGACCGTCTGTTCTCCTGCGACATGGTGACTCTTTGATTAGGGCTTACGTTACCCCATTCGGCTTTTCTATCGGCTCCTATGCTCTTTCTATTCTCCTGTCTCGTATCGAAAGCCATCGGCGATACCCTCAAGCTCGTGTCCAATCGCCTTTGATCAGGCGGATACACTTGGTTGGCTTCGACTCGTTTCGGATCCACCATGGTTCCGGCCTTCCTCGCTGGTATTAATATCTCCTGATTGCTATCGCCGGGGAACGTGAACGTGATCGTGTCGTTACGACGCTGGAAGCTCGACGTAACGTCCACGGAGATGGATTTCCTATGTTCGGGCCTAGCAGTCACGTAGAGGCCGCAATCCGGTGCCACGGGCTCGCACAGTTTTTCTCGGCCAGGCGGATCTCCGTTCGTGTCGACGTACAGGCCGTCCTGTCTCGTCCTTGGGTTCTGATTGATGGTCGTTAGGTATCTTCTGTCCTGCGCGTCGGCCACGATCTGCGCCCCCTGCACGATTATCGCCCCGTCGCTCCGGTGAATCTGCTCTTGCGGCGGATTCTGATTCGGATCGTATTTCGGTTTCTGCAGGCCGGGAACGTCCACGCTCGCCGACTTTCTGTGGCCCGTGTCGTGGGTGATCTTGGAATTGCCCCGCGGAGGGACCATCGGTTTCGGTCCGCGATTCGGCCTCTCGGTAGTCGCGATCGCTAGGCCGTGGCTCACGTTCTGCGCGATCGGTTGAATGATGGGCTGAGTCTGATACTGTCCCAGTTCCTGGGAGAATCGTTGCGGATTCGGCGATTGCTGGCCGAACTGTTGAGCCGGATACATCCCGGCGTAGGGGACCGCGTTCATGACCGTTTGAGGATACTGGGTGTAAGAGTACTGAGGTTGCGCGCTGAATTGAGCGTAACTGGGCGGTGGTTGAGGCACGACAACACCTGAAAAGTAGGGTGGCTGCGGGCTGGTGGATTGTGGAGGCATTTGAGAACCGTGTTGGACGGTCACGTATTGACCTTGCCCGGTGAACATCGGATTTGCTGCGCCACCTTGATAGAGCGCCGGGTCCCTGTACGTCACGTCCCTCGTCACGTAACCGGCTCGTTCCGCGTACTGAGCTTGCTGAGGATACATCTGCTGAGGTCTCACCTCGAACTGGCTCCGTATCTGCGTGTATTGAGTCTGATCGTAATCAGGCATGAACTGAGGTTGCGCTTGAACCGGCAGAGTTTGAGTGCTAGTTTGAGAGACTTGTTGCGTCCTCTCGAGGGCAGACTTTTCCTGACCGTATTGCTGGGGCGGAAGTTGTCCAGTAGGCGGATGTCTGTCCTCGGGAACACCGACCACGGGTTGCTTCCTTCCACAGGTCGGATATTGACCAGTCTGCTGAGTTTGTTGTTGCTGTTGCTGTTGCTCCTGACTGTGGCCAGCCAACTGATTCTGCTGAGCCCTGTCCTGAGAGAATCTGTCGTACTCCATGGTACGGTTTTCAAAGCCGTTGGACAAATCCTGCTTGGCATTATCGGCAGGCGGCTCGGCCCGGCCGTTCTGACACGCTGTCTGTTGATTCTCCATCGTTTGTCCAACCTGATTCTGGCCCTGACTGTCGTTCACCCCTCCTGAGCCGGACTGCGACATACTGGCGGCCCCCACCGACGGTCGTCCGCCGATGTAGCCGAGAATTCGCCCCAATCCACACACCGTGACGATTTACCGTGCAACCCTCTGTTGGAAATCTAGACTTCAACGCAATCGTCACGGATCGCGTTTTTACGCCTCGTAGATTCCGCTAGGTCGACTCGAGGCATGTAAACGTCGATATTGATGTCGTTTGCTCTCTACTCCCTCTTGTTCCGTGATCCTTATCGAATCTCGTTTCTCAACCTCGTGTCTCCTCCCTTCGCGTCTGTAGGCCGCTTGTTACGAACAAATGCATCAAAATTTCTCGCAACTCTCTAAATGTAATCAGCTCTTTCCTCCCGTAAACATTCGCGTAGCGACTTCGTTGCAGTTTCTCGATTCGAACGAAAATGTTGAACGATATTTGCCAGTCTTTTTTTTTTCTCCCACTCCTTTATACTTCCTTTATCCACTTTATTCGTTTTCGGGAGCGATGTTAATAAATCGCAGATTCACCGAACGGCATTACGTGAAAATTTGTTTTTCGCAGCGACGTTTGTCTCTGAGCACTGGCGTTTCTCATTTTCCCATCAGCGACAGAGTACATAAGCGACGTAATCTGCTTTATTGCGTCCTTTTGACGCTGTCAAACTCCCGGTTTCGTTTCGTTTCGTTTCGTTTCGTTTCGCAAATCTTCATCAATTGCGCGTCGTTATTCCGTTCCTTCTTTCCTCAATTCATGATCGCCTTGTTGCCAGGCAACGGAACAGATATTTCACGGAGGGAAACTGTTTCGTTTCCTCTTCGCTCCTCCTTCGTTCGTAAATAGCAATTACGCCGAAACGTGTCAGCGCGTAACAGCTCGCTCGTATCTCTCAGTTAGTTTCATTCGCCGTGAAAATGTTACTCCAAAAGACAAATGTCATTCCGAAAGCTTTTTGCCCGTCATCGCGCGACTTTCGCTTGAATTTTTTTTTTTTCTCGCGAGATACAGCGCTCCACGCTCGTCGTGATTCGTCGGTTTGAATTTGAATATCGATACAGTCGGTGTAAAATTCCTCGAAACGTTAAAAATATTGATTGTTTGCCGTTTGATCCTTTCGTTTCATTATCCGTTCCTGGAAGGAATTGGCTTTTGATTTCCGGCGGGCAGTTCCCGTTGCGACTTGCCAAGAATCGTCAGTCCTCTTGCTGTCAGTTTCGACAACGACGATTTCTCGATCAAGTTGAAAGACAACATTTGATTTTGTCGTTCCAGTTTACGTGTCGCGTAACTCTCCTCTCTTCTCTAAGTCTAACAGAACAGAATTAACGCTTTCTTTTTTCTGCGGTGTGCTGGGGTGACAACTCGTGCCGAGAAAATCGATCTGGAAAAGAAAGGCACGAAATGGTACTTCCTCGGTGTATCTTTCATGCATATTTCCCTCGTAAGATTCGGTGGAAAGTAAATTCCAGCTGATTTTACGGAAAAAAGAAAAAAAAAAAAAAACATTCTGAAGCAAGAAATTACGAGTCTCTGCAATTAAAGTGAAAAATGTTTTGCTTCTAAATAGTACACTTTGCATGAATCTTCTTTTCTTTTATTTAATTCGAAGAGCTGAAAATGGCAAGTGAAAATGCAAGTTTTGCGCACTACTCTATTATTTCGAATCTTTTAGAATTTACCATTTTAGCTTTTCAATTAGCCGATTGTAGAAAGCGTAATACGATTATTTGGAGAGTAATCTTTCCTGTCGAAGTTTGATCGTCTATATAATAGTGATTCCTAGCCACGAAACTCTGACAGTCGTCAGAACAGTGGGTCGAAAGAAACACGAGGCAGAAAGTCGACGTGAATTCCGACGTTGGCTATCAATTCGAAAATATCGGCGACCGACTTTCGGCAGATCAGTTTTGGAGAAGACGCTTATTCGTCTAAGTGCCTAAGTCTCACAATCAGGGAATCCGCGCGAGGTTCAACTCGTCGCCGACAATGACAAGGCCGGAACAAAGAGCCGGTTGCTTCGGAGACGATCTATTTCACTCGGAAGAACGCGAATTGTTTTCGTGATTTCCCAGGCGCCTCGTGATCACTTTAGCTTCAGCGAGCGGCGGCCATCTTTCATTGCTGCGAAAGTTACTCCGTGGCAAACAGAGAGACGGCTGCGGAATTTCTTGCTGTCTTGGAGAAGACTCTCGGCGTGAATTATCGGCTTCCGTATCCGTATCCGCGTTTACTTTTCGTAATTTCTTTCGAACAACGCTCCGGTATAGGAGCTCGATTCGAAGAAACCACGATAGAGGATTGAAAGCGAGAAAGATAGTTGGATGTGTTACGTGAATAGTTAACAGTGGAAAAAAGAATCAACAAAATTAAACCCACGTGGTTTACAATGAATAATTGATTAATATTTAAGTAATTGGAAGTAACTGAATACGGAAGAGATATATTAAGTTCTGTCTATACTTGCACGCTACCCTCTATCAAAAATATTACCCTTGAAATCTCTGTCTTCACACACTCATCCATACACGCAACCATACGCTCGTATTTTACATCTTAAGATTAGTCTTAAGCCTTAAGTCTGACTTTTTCGCTCGTGACAATCGCATGGGGCACGCAGCAAGCGATAGTTGCCTCGCTCTTAGGCCGCACAGAAAGAAATTCCGAACATTGTGATGTTTTCACATTAAGGGAACAATTCTGGCGAGTCTCGTACTGCCGACGAGTTTTTCCGATTTTCGCGGGCGTTTTATTAGTCGAGGCAATCACGTTAACGCGGAAAGTCGGACGGAAGGGAGGACGAAGGTGCTGCGCGTTTATCCGTAATAAGGGTCGACCATAAACCCGTTTATGAGCCACAGTTTTCAAACGGCTCAGTACCGAATTTACTCGAACAGCTGCTGAACAACTTGCTTTAACCGTAGGAGCGAATAGTCGAATTAATGGTAGATGGAGTTTACACGGAGCTTTCGCCTCAATGGAAGTTAGAAACTCAGTGTCAAAGTGGATTTGCTTGTAGCGGATTTTTCTCCGCTTGTAACAGCGTAGCACGTAGAACAAATCTGTCTTTAGAGTTGTCAAAAATTATGAATTCGCATGAAAATCGGCGGTCCGGTTGTTCCAGGCAATCCTTTCGATCTCGAAGCTCAAACGGAAACGTGATATTGAAACAACCACGTGTATACGTGCTGCCGTATCCGCCGCATTTTGCTCTTGATAATTTCATCAACAGGGTCAGTGTGTCGAGTGTCTGTACGGTGTATACGGCCAGTTGGTAGCCGACACTGCCGTTGGATTCACCCGAGGGTTTCGAGCTAACAGTCTTTGAGCAGGGCGTAGAGATAGATGTAGGTTGGACGGATGCGCGTAAAGTGACCATCTCGTTTTGCAAACAAAGGACTCGTAATTCATCATGCCCGGGCTTTCTGATACGCGCTTCACATCCGAACTAATGACTGGTCTTTATGCAAGGGGCCGGGAAGGTTAACGCCTATTTGTGGATTGAATGTCATGCGTCGTGAAACGCGGGCTGGTCGAAATGAAAAGAAAGGCTAAATGGGGCACAAATAGTTTAAATTACGGTTAAGCTCCCTTCCCATGAATTTGTCCAGGGGACAAATTGGTTATATCGGTGTATATAGTGGGAGTTTGCTCGTTCATTTAACAGCAGTCTAAATGTACGTAATAAATTGTATAATTATGTAAAAAAATAATAATATAAATTAGTTTAATAAATTAATATAATAATAACAATTGTGTAATATAAGAATGTAAATAATAAATATATATTTGCATAATTTACATTTATTTATTACGTAAGTTATGTATACGCTTTAACATTTTGTATCATGATCTACATGGTTTACGTTATATTTATTATTATATATATATATATATATATATATATATATATATATATATATACACATACACATATATATTTACATGAACGAATAAACTCGCACTATATGAATATTTATTTGGTATTATGTATATCAATTAATTACAGTCCAGTTCGATCGAAAAATAGAATCGATAAGAAGGATAGAGTTAAACGTATCGAGAAATCACAAGAATTATAGAAAGAGAGAAATTATTCGTTTAATCTTGTCATTATTCCGCGATTGCAACGCGAATAATGAAATTTACACGATAAACGATGTTTTAAACGGCTGTTTTAAACGGCTGTTTTAAACCCGTCGTTTCCGCGCGATCGACAGTTTGAACCGCGTGATTAGTTGCGAACCGGTCAGCAATCAGCTGTCCATTGTGCATAAATCGGTGGAAACGACTCTAATCACGCAACGGGATATCGTACGTTTCTTTGGGCTATCGTTGCCTTTCCCCTAGCCGCTTACACGCGTGTAAAACCGACGCGACGAGGGAAATAGAGGGAGCGTATCACAATCTCGTTAGAAGCGGATGACAAACAACTTGAGAGTATTCCCTCGTATGTGTCTGAGGAGAATTTGTTCCCCAGTTGCTGGGAGAGAGAGAAAAAAAGAGAGAAAGAGAGAGGCAAGCAAATTGCTTTTGTCCTGTGTGAGCGTGCATTCTCCTATCGGTATACGCTTCATATACATATGTATATATTTAAAAAATATACGAGTGCATAACCACGTCGGCAAACGTATGCGGATTTCGTTCGCTTTTGAACGGCTTCAACGTTTCCTTATTACCTTGCGTGTAAGGCGTGTTTTATCAAAATGCATTTTGTTTCTTTGTCGCGTTGTAAATATATCACGCGGCGTAACAACCCTGAAAGTTACTTACGGGTACAGTAAATCGCGTGCTGATCTTCGTTGTTAATCTCAGATTAGCATCAACGCAGAGGGTGAAAATCGTCGACGAGGAAATTTCCCTTGGAGAGATTCTCGTCTATAGATTTTCTTGAAACGACCGAATTCTAATTTGATTTTTCTCCTCTTAAATATTTGGTGTGCGCCAGCGATCAACGATCCAGAGATTTTCCCCGCTCTCACAGATTTATCCTCCAATTACGTTCGCGCGATTTAAGCGAGGAACACAATTCACCGTGTATATATTTTCGCAGTTACGCTCGGTATCAAGATCGAAATAATTTGATCCGCCGAGAATTAACCACGCTGTGTCCCGAACCGAATGGGACTAAATGCGCTAGTGTAAATGTAATAGGGAAATTGTGTTAGAGCTTACGTACTATATACACGTCGTTGATATGTGCTCGAATATTTACTTTGCATTTAGTTGTATCCGGCCTCGGTGTGTATTTATATCGTGTGCACGCTGTCCGTGTTTGCTAAGCGTACTTTGATGAGCTCCCTGTAGATGTACAAATTTACTATTTCCACGTACATACATACATACATACGTGCACGGTATTACTCGGATACGTGCGTCGTCATATCAATTACTAATTAATTAGTCGGCGCAATGTTCTCGCCTGGATTATACTTGCATCTTGATAGTTTAGTTCGATTTGTGGGAAATCTTGCCAGCCTTCGTTTCATCAACGAAATTCGTCTAGCACGCACTAGAATCCCGAGAAATGATTCCGTTTCTCCTAGCACTTTGGCAACTTGGATTTTGAAATCTAAATTTACCTGAATTCCCTCGCAATTTAAATCTGCGTACATTCTACGAATCTCCTTCGCAGTTCAGATTTTTCTAGAAAAGAAGTGGCGTGCAGCCTTTCATCCTTCTGTTCCAAAGAAGATCTTTTCCTTCGTTTCGTAATACGCACGGAATGCATACAAACTGCTTCGCTGTTGTAAATTTAATATTAAATTTATCTTTATACTCCCTACATTTCTTCGTATATATATATATATATATTTTATTTGATTTGAACTGTATTTTGCGTCGGAATAAAAAGCACTTTGAAATACGTCGTTATTGCAATATATAAATTATTCACCGAACACAGGAAAATTCCTATCAATTATCCATTTCCGTTATTGTCTCAAATTAATAAAAAATCATGTTCGAATGAACATAAAATTCGATCATTTTAATGACTTAATTTTGCAAGAATTGGGGCCATAAATCCTTGGGCATTCTATTGTTTTTATGCGTGTTTCATGTTTTTATTTTTAATTCCTTTTTATGTCACAACGTACATAATATAAGCACGTACGTTATAAACGTTGGTTTATTAAATTAGAAATTTTTACAAATTTAGAGAATTTGCAACAAAACTCTTAAATCCCAATATATCACAAATAATTATTATGTATTTTTATGTAAATGACTGCTGTGAATTATGACTGCTTTCAAAGTAATTAAAAAATTAACTATATTATTATTATACCATATCGAATTTAATTCGTCAATTCAAAAATGATTAGCTTTATTAAAAACTTGTTTTTCTACTAAATATTTCTTCCATTATGTAATAAATATTTCTAGTCACAAGATTTAAGAGTTAGATCGTCGTCCAATGGAAACTTGACTGTCACTCAGGCATATATAGGCGACGCAGCGACGCGTTAAGAATAAGAATTGCGACGTTGAGATGTAATATCGATCCACTTCACCGTTTCTGAAAGATTTCGTTCGCACTTATTCTGCGAATATGCTCGCGTGACACAAAGAAGCATGTTTGCGAGGGAAAAACGTATAAAATGTTAAGCACGTATCAGACCGTATGTTTGCGCGCATGGTCAGTTTGGCCGAGTATAGTAAACTCGGGTAAACATCCCTGAGAAGGAGCACGTGCTCAAAAACATCGACTTACCACTCGAGGACTGTATTTTCGCCATTTTCACGTAAGTGATTCGATAGAAATCGTCTATCTTCGCGAAGGTTGACAAAATTTTATTGTGGAAGATTTTTAACCTCGTTCGTGTCCTCGAGGACTATCCCTCATAAAATGGACGACGATCTCGTATACTCTTTGACATTCGGTCGAGAGCACAGGCTCGTTGCTCGACGATGCTAGTCGAGAAAAAACATTCCCCGACAGAATCAAGATTTTAACTTTAATTACGTTTCTCGCTTCTTTGTCGTTTTCTTTCTTCTCTCACTGTGTTTTTGCAGAAAACTTGCCTTTCTTAATAAAAAAATAGTTAGTAAAAATAATTAATAATAAAATAATAATAGTTAATAATAAAAATAGTTAATAAAAATATAATATCTTAAATGAAAATTTCTTTCGAGCAAGCTTTACTTCAGAAGCAAGCAGAAATAATTAAAAAATACAAGTTGTTACTCTGTTAACAGAGAATGCTTTATTTGGTTGTTACCCTAATTGTTTTACTCCAAAAAATACAAACATACCTCAATGGAGATATGTATCTTTAGTTTTGGTTTTTAATTTTAATTTCATATTCTTATTATTGATTTTTAAAGTATTGATAACAATACGTCGTCGTTGTCAATAGGTTCCGTTGGATACTAAAAAGATTTCATTCGCGGGATCGTAAATTGCGTACGATTAATTTGCCATGTCGATCTTCGTTAATGGGCCAGTATGTTAATGCAGGAACGAAATACAGAATTTCTAATTTCTGTTTACGTCAAACGAATAACAAATATAACAAACATGTATATGAAAGTAACGATTCAATTAAATTCCTCTCTTCGTTCAATTTAATTAACGCAGGAGCCATGTCAAATTACCTAAAATATCCCAAATTACGCAGAAATTCGCAGTCCCGTACTACTTTTCATATTTCGCGCTATCGTTGGTAATCCATGCAATCGGCTAACTCAACTATAAATACCGAGAGAGAGAGAGAGAGAGAGAGAGAGAGAGAAGAGAGAACAATTGCCATAGTCGCCAGAGAACGTGTTATCGAATATCGATAGAGTTCAGTTCACTTAAATGCAAAAAACATCCTCTTTTGCGCGAGTAACGGCGCGCGATAATGTAAACAAGCGCTTTAAAGATTGAAGCATTAAAAAGCTTCAATCTTTAAACGGCGGATTCTCGGTTCCTGAGAATTTTTGAATTTCCTGCCGAGCAAGGCTTTCACCCGATTACGCGTTCGTCGGCAGATTTTCAGCCGCTGGTATTTAAGCATCTCGCTCGATCGTTTGTCGCTCGCAAGTTCTTCTTACGAGAGTTCAGTCGCGCGAGTCGAAGGTCTGCCCTGCTTCCCGCAGCTTTCGTCGCAATCCACGCGAGTAAGTTGGTATTTCGTGAAGCCGTTTGCCAACTCCTCGGTCGCAATTCGTCTGCTAGCTTCGCGTGATTTCCTTCAGCGTCAGGATTGAAATCCTGAAATGCGTTTCAAAACGTGCTGTTCTCAAAAGCGTTTGAGCGGTACTTGCGCGTTTTATTTAAAAACAGATGATTCCTCGAACGAAACGCGCAAAAATCGCGCGAGTAAACGGCGTTATGGAACCTGTATTTTTCGAATTTTCTTTTTTCCTCCGAAACTGGAAAAGTGACGCTAATTTCCGTAGAAATAATTAATTGACTAGTTAAGTGTAAAGCAGTGGTTTATAAACAAGTGGTTAATCTTGGCGAAATTTTGTCGAAGATATTGTGGAAGTTCATACTTTGGAAGCAAATATTTACATTCGCGTTGCACTTTCTTCAATTTCGGCAAGTTTCGTTCACGACTCGGTTCGCGATGTTGAATCGAAACCTTCGTGTCGGACCACGTGCGCAGCGGCGCGAATCGAACGAAAGGTGTCAAACTGGTGAAAATTGGCGAGAAAATCGATTTCGTTTCGACGAGTCTAATCTCGCGCGGTAGCAAATCCCCGACGGATTATAACCAAACCGAGAGAGACGTATTGTGCGCGTTCGAAAGGCTCTGACGAGCCAGTCAAGTTCTTTATTCCGTTTCGTATAATCTCTCCCACCCTTTCCTTTTTTTCCGTTCCGCGTGCAACACGCACGCACGAAGAAATTCGTATCGGATTATCGACTTGTCAGCGGTGAAGAGAGTTCACCGGAAACTGACGATAACCGGCGAGGTCGTGGAACGGACCACGACCGAATTACACCAATTTCCTCGGGCATTCGTCGGCGTGCAGTCGTCTGGTTATCGGTAGTGTGCGATCGACTGTCGCGATGCATCGGGATCAATTGAAATCGGCTTGAAATCCCATTACTTGCCAACATATACGACAAAAACACGATAAAAAAAAAAAACTCGGTCACTTGGGCATTTATTTCCCCGAGGAACTTTTCAATTTCCTCGCCGTACCGAGAACAATAAGACGGCCGTTCCTCAGCTATATACAACATAGTCAGAATCTGCACCAACAGCGGGTTTGGGTATTTACGATCTCGTCTGCAAGATGGTTATCCTCTTGGTGCTGGCGCAGTTTCTTTCGTGGAAAGCAGTTTCTTTTTTCTGGAGTTTTCCTTTGGAATGTCACGTAATTTCAACACAATGCACGCAAGCCGGTCACTGCGGTCGTGCGTCACTTTTGTGATTTGCGAATTCAATTCTAACAGTTCCAACGTTCGTTTGAAACACATTAATATCGTGTATTGTCAGGTATTGAAAAGCAGATAACCGACAGACATTCTAGGAGATTTTTTTCACTTGAAAGAAAAATAGCAGAATTTTTACATTTTCCATTTTAGTTTATACGTGAAACGGTGACCCTTTGTGCTATGCATCGCTGGTAATTTTAGCTTTCGTAAATCTATTTGACGCCATGAAAGTGAAGGTTTATCGCAACATTTAAAAAGAAAAATGTGCTTGAGTATCTTTTCTGATGCGCAAATGCTTTACTGTACTTTTTGTAAGGAGACCCTTACGTTTTAGAAAAATGTTTTGAATCTTACCACGTGAAAGAAAATTATTAAACACACGTATACGTCTAAAAATATTATTTCTGTTCTTATTTATTTCTTTAGCATACAGAGCTTCGTAGCAAAATAACAAAGTTGCTTCAAGTTCTATCCTCGTTCCACGCTACTTTCACGAAAAAAAAGTGAAATCATGCGAAATATCATTGGCTTGTTAATTATTTTGCAAAGATGCATCACACTCGAGATATTTTCATCGATCTTGTCGCGAGCTTTTCGGAACGACGTGTTCCACCAATGAACGAAACCGATGTACCACACGTTTCCTAGAAACTGAAACGCGAATTACACGGGTCAGAGCAGCACGGGTCTACCCGTTTTAATTGAGCGATCCTCTTCGGACGATAGCGTCGATCGAAATTTCTCCAATTATCTGGCTCCGCGGTCGAATCCAGATCGATTGAAATCGCCACCGTGAAGAAAGCGCAATTGGGCATATTGCTCGGCGACTCACGATTTAAAATTCGCCATTACCAATTACACAATTATAAGTAATGTCTGTGCACGAACGTCTGCAACTGCGTTACGTAGGTGGAAGCTCGAGTTGCTGTTCTATACGCTGAAATGAAGTGTGAACCGCTTACCGGTTTCAAAATTTAATTTAAAATTATAAATGTTGCTTCTTTCGTTTTCGTTTAACTTTATAGAAATCCTTATGTCGTCCGATCGATCAATTTTTAATTGTTCGTTTTCATCTTGCTTCTTTCCTTTTATCGAGAAAATAAAATGTGAATAAGAAATATGGTTGGTGTTAAATGTTTCTTGTTTCGTGAAATGTAATTACGGAATTACAGGCGAAGATATTACTGCGCGATGAATTAAAGTATTTATATGAATCGTAATTTTTAAGTAATTACTTCCTACTCGTCGAATGGAGATCCAACGTACCAGGAGATTTAAATAGAGATTTAAAATCTGCACGTATTTCTGTGTAAATGGCAAGGACGAAAATTTCAATTCGATGAGCGCTTTAAAACTTGAGCGATGAGTTTGGAAACTGGGGTACGGATTTGTTTGGCACGAATAGACGGAGAGTGATTTCAATATGTAGATGCGTGCTTCGATCAGCGCGTTGTTCGTTTTATTTATAAAGCTTGAATCTAAACGAGATAAAAGGGACACGAGGCGTAAAAGAATACGTAAAAGAATATATAGACATTTCACATTCAATCTGAAGCTATTAGCCGATACTTTCGTTGCCACACTTTTCCGAAAGCACCGACTTTCTTTCCTCGATTACTCTATCGAGTAGCGCAGTGGCTTTTCTACATTTTCAACGCTATTATCGATATTGAAACGTCGGAGATTTTTTTTATGCCACGCAGCACTTTGACTATAACGATTTCATTTTTTTCAATCGACTATCTCTTCTGAAGGGATTTCACCGTGTTTATTGTTAGATCTAGCTCGGATCTCCACTTTTTTATAATTTGCTTATAATTATAACGAAGGTATATAATATCTGATAATATAATAATGTAATATAATATAATAGTAATTTCTAAAATTTAAGTAAGCTAAAACTTATATTTTTCAGTATCAAAATCATGTTCTTTACATGCATTCTGAACGATGCAATAAAAAAAAAAATAATAATAATTGTATGAGGGAAAACATCAATGACCTTGAAAAGTCCTTAAAAAAGAATGACCGTCGAAAAAAAAAGATTCTTACCAATTGTAGATTTTTCGATACTATTCACGGTAGGCAAAAAATATTTTTCGTATCATTAGAATTCGAAAAGATATTTAGGACTACTCTGTATACACAAACAAGGAAAAATTTCTCGAGAGTGGATTTTCAGAGAGGAGTTCGCCTAATCGCGTTGAATTGTTCGTATAAATTAGAAGACGCTGCCAGTTTCGCCAACTTTTTTCAGCCGTTTGCATCTCCTCGTGCCTCTCCAAGTAGCCGCAGTTTGGATTAGGGTCGTCCGATTTCCATATTTATCGCGCCATTCGAAAAAGTTTCCCGCCTTAACTCGGGAACTCGCTTCCCTTCGCTCGAAGGCGAGCGGCATCGACGCGGAAAACCCCGTCGTTTCATTTCGTTTGCCATAAGGAGAGAAAATTAAATTTCGTCACTCGTACGTTTCGCTCCCTTCGAGCTTGACAGGCTCGAAGAATGAAATGTCAACGACAAATCGATCTCGCGCCCTCTTCCTTCTTCGTTTCCTCGCGAGTTCTTTCCTTCGTAGAACAAATTAAGTTCGCCTGAAGTGAAAACGCGTCTCCCTCTGCGAAAACGAACGGCGTCATTTTCGTTAGTTCGTTGTTTCAATTTATAACGCGTGACCGTATGTACAATTCGCAATCGTGAAATCGTTTCGGCGCAATTTTCAGCTGTTTAACTCGCGACATCTGGCAGCCTCGAGATTTCAAACGATTCGTAAGCGCGAGAAATGTAATTTCTCGTCCGTCGTGAATTTTCTATTATCCTTGCTCGGTCATTTCGTTGACACTAAATCTATCATCATCGATCAAGTTGACCGTTTTTAAACTTTTGCGTGTAATTTTCTATATATAACTTTATTTATCGCTATTTATCTTTGCGACTTTTCTTCAAACACGTATGCAATGAATTTTTCCTTTTGGAATTAATTTTTCTTTTTTTCCGAGAAATATGTATATGTGGCCTGTCTTACTCACCGCGACTGGTTAGAAAAATGATTGATAAGAATGTTTCATTGCAAGAGTATACGCAGGCCACAGATTTGGATGGACACAGTTGAATTTTACAACTTCAGGAGGGAGCATCACAGTATAAACATTCTAAAGTGAAAACTGTCTTTTTTTTCCTTTTGCAAATTATAAATGCAAATTTGAAGAAAGAAAAAATAAATCCGCAATACTTCGACTAAATATGAAATTTTGTGTTTTTCATATATTTAGTGACGTATAATATATAATATATAATATTCATCGTAAAAATATCAAGGCATTCAGAAAGTATCAGGTTATTAGAAAAAATAATAGACGAAGAGTGTTTGGATGTCGACGAACAGAAACTTTCTGAAACTGAAAATAAGATGGAAAAAGATGCTGACCTATTTGATACGTCTCTTTCTGGGGGACTCTAACGGGGATAATGAAGAGGACAATATCTTGAGTAAATGTAAAGAACAAAAGCGGAAATTAATGTTGAGTTCTGAAAGAGTGATGCAGAGGCTACCAAGTAAAAAATATTACTTTTGTTTACAGTCATTTTAGTCTGTCACCATAGAAGTGAATATACATAAAGTGTCGATAGATTCAGTATCAAAGCACAGTCTTGCGTGTTCTTTCAAAATTATCTATCGAAGTCCGTTTGACAGTGTTTTGGAAATCTTTCGAAGTTTCTCCAACGATAAGGTATTTCCCGTCTGCAAGATTACGCGATGATACTCCTCGAGGTGACCGTAGAAGAAAATGTACGAAGAAACCTGACGAACTAACACGATCGCGGAACCTGAAAGAATCGCCGTCGTGACACTAAGGATCCTCCTGGGGGTGGCGTAATAAATGAAGCGAAGCGGCTCTAAAATCCTCCACGGTTGATGAAAAATGCTCTCCCGCAGGATAAGAAAAAACGGAGGTTTATCCGCAAAGTCACGTCGTATATAGGCGAATATAAATTCACGCGGATCCAACGTGATTATCATAAGAATACAAAATATCTGACAAATCTCAGACCTTTAATACCTTTAACGCGCTTCGATGAATTATTAATGCCTGGTTCGCATTTTTTTCGCGCCTCCTCCCGAGCAGTGATCTACGCGCGACAGTGATCAAATTCTGGAGCGTTCTGGAATTTGTTCTTTGCTTTGATATCTCTCTCGAAAGTTGAAAAACGTATTCCTGAGATTCTTCTCTCGCGCGGGAGGCCCTCGTTCCAATTAATCGAATCGACAGCAGAAACGCGGAGACAGAAGAGAAGATACATTAATGAAGCGCGCGCAGTTGCCGCGTTTCATCGCGACTACGAGAAGCAAGGAGATCTTTTGTTCGAGACTGAAGCGGTGTAATTTCAAAGGACGTCGAACCGACGACGTGCTGTCGAAAAGAGGAAACGGGGGGAAACGGGGAAAGATGGGGAAGTTTACACGAGCTTCCCGTACACGTTTCCTTTTTGTAGTCGTTAATCAGTCGTTCGTTACCAGCAGCTTACTTTCATGTTCGCGATTGATGTTATAGGCAGTGGACGATGGCGCTTGACCCATTTCACAACCACCGCGACTACAATTTGCCACTCGCCGTCGAAGATGGTCGCGAGGATTAAAGTTAGGGAACAAAATGCACTTTTGGTGCATAAAGTACGTCGAGCCCGTTAACGCAAGGAAATGCGATTAACGCTGGAACTAGGAAAATGGCCAAAATGGCCAATTCGTAATTTTAGGTGTAATACAGATGCGAAGCAATGCATTTTTTTTAAAATTTGAATGTTTTATAAATTTTTGCTACATTTTCTATTTTTCTACTTTAATGTTTCTGGTGGGAATTTTCGATAGTTTTAATGTTATTGTTTAAACTGATTCGATCTTTCTTTCTGTGTTGTCGTGGCCACGTGGACCGCGTTGGTTTCTTGAGAAATTATAATCTCGCGAAGAAATACCGTAAGAAGAACGTAACGAGGAAAGAAATTTAATAGAAAGAATGCAGTTGTGAACGTGGGTTTTAAAGGAAATATTTGCAGCGTTTCTTTAATCTAGGCGTTTTACGATTGTGCGTTGGTAAAATGAAAGCACAGCACGGGGCTGTTGAATTTTTTTCTCGACTGTTCCGAACAACTTGGTTCTGCGCCTATTTGGAAACGATACATTATTAATCGTAGCTGTGTTGTACATACGTATTGTGTATAATTATACCATGAATATACCGTGTATATTTGTGCCGGTTAACCGCTCTTGATCTGTTTTCCCAGACAATAGTGGTTAATGAGGCCAACTAATTATTAATTAATAACCGTGAATTAATAACCGGTGAACAATTCGTCCATGTGTGAAACATTTTTTCAAAGAAAAGAAAGAGAATATTTCTCGTCTCTTCTACACGACTGTGTCTCGATAGTCTCTCTTTCTCAGCGCAGAATTTCATGAATGAACTTTTGGAATTTCAATGACCCAACGCGTGTAGATGCACATTCCGAAGGATCGCGTTTACGTTCGTTTGTTAATGCCAATGCTTGTCTTTTTCACGAGAACGAAAGCATCTGCAATGCTAAAGCTGGCGGTGTACTCGTACTGGTGCCGTGCTTTCACCCTTTTCGACTGCCCGGGAATCGGGAAAAGCTGCGGAATCCGGTTCTCGCATAATTCAACGACAGTTAGACCAGGTCGTTTGGCGAACCAGTCGCCAGAGAATTCCATCTTTGAAAGAGCACCGTGCCGCGCCGTGCCGTAGCTTTTATTATCCCGCGGCTCGAGACCCCGTTGTCAAAGCAGCTAGTGATTTAACAATTTCCCGGGTTTAATCTCCGCCGGTATCGGGCATAAGCACGTAACAAAGCAAGCTACGTACTTCGTTCTGTCGATAAAAGTCTCCTCCGTCTCGGTCCTCCCGGGCATTCTTTGCTCGTTTTCCTCGCGATGAATGCCGATCTCCTTGAAACGCGAAAGAAAAAAAGAGACTCGAAGGTGGAAATCGATATTAGTGCATCTTCGTTCTGGGAAAATTTTCGATATCATTGAGATAGATGGGCTGTTGATAATTTACACGAAGAGCTCTGGGACTCGATCCTCTTTTCACGCGTATTTCTTTTCCTCTACAATGAGTAGACAAATGCAAATTTTCGAAACTCAAGGATGAAGAAATGCGAAGAATGCAAACAACGTATAAAATATAGGCTCATTTTTTTCTTTAATAAAAATATGGAAGTATATAGATTATAATTTCAATTTTATATTATAGAGATATATTTTGAATCAATTAATTAATCAATTATAAAATCAATTTTATATTATAGAGATATATTTTGAATCAATTAATTAATCAGAATCTCTTTAAACTTACATGAGGCACGTTACATCATGCTCATGATACGCATATGTATGTATGTTGAACATATGTATCTACTTACGTCCCTAGAGAAGAGTATTTATTCAACACACTGTGAAAGCCATCCTTTACCTTCAGCAGAGGTACTAATATACTCTGTGAAAATTGTAGCTTCGTGCTTTAATTGTATTTACGCTTAACATATTATTATCATTAAACTTCGCGCAGATAATTCAACGAAACGACGTAACGTAGTGAGGATAAATTCCGGGCGGAGCGCGAGTAAACATAAAAATCTGTTTGTCATAATAAATTCGCAACACCAGCACGGCCAGCGATAATTCAACGTTCGATCGAACGTTTCTCGTTAAAAAATTTTCCTCTCGACTCGCGAGACTCGTTTGAAATTTTAATTACGTACAAGCGAAGACGCTCCTCCCTTTTTGATATTCTTCTTAGACGCCTTTGGAATTCATGCGTGAAATGGGCTATGCGTTTGAAGAATTTAAATTAAAAAATGTAAAGGATCTTATGTGCCGTGCCGCTTATCTTCACCTCAATTTCTCGACTTTCTTCTTCTGTGTTTCTTCGCCGCGCAGAGCCACTGAAATTCCAAAGTACTTCAGCCTCTCATAGGCAACTGTGCGCGGAACACGCAGGAATTTCCTTTGCCTTGCCTGCGCGCTTCTTTTCTGAATCCTACTTTACAAATGGCGTGCGCTCATCCTCGGGCAGTCTCTTTGGTTCCTTCGTATAATTCGTATAATTGCTACTCTATTTGAAGAAAAGAAAAAGAGAAGAAGAGAAGGAAGCTATACTTTGAGATTCGAGAGGATTGATTCTGATTAGATTTTTCTATTTTTCTCTCCGTTCGATGTTAAAAATAGAACGGATCAACTAGGAAGACTTGGAAGAATTTTATTAACATTCCTCTATTTTTCTATTCGCATATTTATCCTCGTTGATATTTCTATTTATTGTAGAAAGATTACTCGAGTAACGGATTGAACGCTAATACTTTGAATGCAAGATTTCCTACATTCTTGATATTTTGCTTTTACAATATAATCGAAGGTAACTGTGTTCACTGTCGGAATATAGAAAGTATTCCCCAGCTTCCTAATTAAACAGATGCGCAAATAACCATACGTCGAACGTTTATATTCGGTACCTGTGCGCCCGGAATTTACTGCTGAAATTATGATTCTGTTTTTCGGAATGGCCTACATATCGGAGGATGCCGGCATGACAAATAAAACGCAATACGTTTACCAATACCCCCGAAAACAAAGTTATGAACATCACCGATGTTCGATGACGATGAAAGCCCACACTCACTGCGCGCCAGTCATATTAATTTATCAATGTTTATTATTGTACGAACATATCGACGTTCGAATAATTCTTGCTGATTGCACGGCAGCTGCAACGAATTCGTACAGAGGGGGAATTAAAAACATTTTATCGTGGTCGCGTTCTAACGCGCCCTCCCAGCCGAGAAAATGGAGCCATAACGAAACTGTTAACTCTCAATTGCACGCAGTTCTTTCGAACGTAATGAAATATTTTTAAACGGCGAGATTCGTGTACTTAGAGAATCTGGCGCAGATAATTTTCATTCTCTCGTGCCTTTTTTTTTCTTTTTTTTATACAGAAAAGAATCTGCTATTGAATTGAAAAGAAATAAATTAACACTTTCGTGACGTGAAATAAAATTGACGCCACTCCTAGCCATAATGCTATTGTTGAACTTGTTAAATTGTCATTGTGTTTTCATTTATTAATATACTTTGTAATAAATGCTCACACAAATTGTTATGTAAAATAAATTTGCGATAATGTTGCTGTAAGTCAATGTAAATTTTATGTACCAGTAAGTTCATTATATTTATTTTATTAAAGAAAAAAGATATTTTCTCTATGTTATATATTCTTGTAATGCTCAATTTTTTAAAACTTACAACAAATAACTACAAGTATCATACTGAGACGTAATATTTCTTACATTCCCTACTCAACTAGAGACAACTTTTGGAAATTATATGCCGTATTCAACTGAATTTTTTCTCCGGTTATCGCGAAAGTGTCAACACAATGACGATATAATAAGCAGAGATTTAGGAGAAAACGAGACGCGCTATAACAAACGAGGACGAATGTTCTTGCGTCGTTTCACGCGGCAGAGACTCCGGACCTTTGAAATTTCTGCGCGCGAAATGCATTTAAAATTTCCTGGGAGAATCGTTGTCCTCCGATGAGACTGTCCTCCGTGTTTATGCCAACTGGCCGGCATTAATTTCGCACCGAGGGAAAACTCGGCTGGTCGCGCGTGTTTAACGTTATTTCCATTATTTTTTTCTCCCTTTGGCGGTGGCGCGCGCGCGTTGCCTTCGCGTTTGCCTTTCACCCGAATGAAATGGCAGCAAATTAACTGAAACGAATCGGTAAACGAACAGGCCCAATTTCCATGCTTGTTGCTTTTCAATCTAACGGTTTACACCTCCTCCTTTAGGACCCTCGTGTTCAAACATCCTCCGCGCTCCGTTAGAGCTCGGACTATTTGAATATGCAGATTTCGCCGCGTATTTTCGAAATTAACGCGAAACTGCTCGCGAGATGATTTTCTCGCTGTTTTCGCGCGGTTAATCCGATTATGGAATTTAACTTGATAACGTCAACGAGCGTTAACCCCGTTCGGCGGAGTTTTGTGCCTTTAAGGTTACCAATTTCTCCGCCCGTCCCTCTCTCTCTCTCTCTCTCTCTCTCTTTTTCGTCCGGCTCTTTCTCACTTTCATCGCGAATGGAACAAAGTGCGCGAAAGTGGGTCACTTGATGTCCACGGCAGCTGACTGAATTTAATCAAGGTTTGACTCCTCTGATTTAATAGAAGAACACCCGGCGAACGCTCGTTTTCGTACTTCGAGCCTGCTAATTTACTTTCGTAAGCGCCTTCCTCCGTCTTCGCTCTCGCTCGCCTCGTGTTTCTTATCGCGACGAAGCTTCCGATTAATAGAAACACGACGAACGAGTCGCGACAAACAGAAGCAATTATTCGCGAGTAGCTTTCTAGCTCATTGGCGCGATTTTCATCAATCTTTTCTTTTTTTACTGTTTCTCTAAAGTATCGTATGTACACAGGCTGTCCCACGTAACGCTTTCCACAATTTCTCAAGTACTTGCGATTATCTGAGAAAAAAATGTTTTCAACAAAAGTTGATCGGTTTTCGATTGGCTGTACAATGCAACAAAAAAATTTCAAGAAATTTTGTCAAAGTCGCCTTCGCTTTTTTAAATGACACTTTATATTTTTGACTTAATAGTATTGTGGCTCGTATATCTAGACGAATTTAACGACTTAGTATATCATGACCTTGAAGACAAAGAAATGAAAATTTCAAGAAAAAATGAGAATCTATTGCACTGTATAGCCAATCGAAAACTGATCAACTATCGTTCAAAACATTTTTTTGTCAGATTATCGCAATTAGTCGAAAAATCGTGAAAAGTATTACACCCTGTATGTAGTATCGTGGGTCGTTCTTAGGTCATCAACCTTATCATTAATTGCCTTAAGTGTGATTAAATGCGCGAAAGAAGGGAAAGAAGATATGAGGCGTTACTCTTTTTGAAAAAGGAGACAGTCGAGCGAGTTGCGAAACAGAGACGATTTGTGCTGTGAGAAAGTATCGACAGAGTTGTGAAAAAGGATATATTAGTTGTCAATCTATGTTCATTTCCTCGTTTGATCGTCTATTGTTTAATCACCAGCGACGTTTTTTTAATAAATATTATTTATATTTAATCTCTCCATATATTTGTTGAAGAATCATCGCGGTCCACTCGGTGAAGAGAGACTTGCGTCTCTTCGAATCGTGAAACGGAAAGAAAACGTCCTCGCTTTTCTTTTTTCTTTTTTTTCATTTCTCGTTTTCAAATGGACTGCGCTGAAAGCAATCGATTTTCCTGGATTGCACGCTTGCAATTGTTTGTCTCGAACTGAATTCCCCACGGGTACTTTAATAAATAATATCTCGAGCGATGTTTCGCTTGGAAGTCACACATTCGGTTTAACTCGCGACATTAACAGCGCTTCCGCGGCTATGTAACTTATTTCCGTGATTGGTATCGATCCTTTTGCTTTACACGTCTCTGATCCGCCATTTAATGTATGTACGTACGTACGTACGCGTACAGAGAGAAGACGAACACGTGCAGGAGCGAACGCATGGTTGCCATCGTTGTCATTAAAGTACCGCGTGGTGCGCATCGAATGAAATATCAAAAGTAACTCGGGCTGATGAAAAGATTTTCGAACCATATAAAGGCATTGTAAAATTAAGAGAAAGACTGATTCAGAGAAAATACCGGAAGATGGATGTCGGTTAGAAGCGTAATTTACAAGCGGTGTCGTGGGTACGTGGTTGTTCACGACGACACTGAAATCGTAACTCACTTCTCTGCTCGAGTACCCGGGAACCGAGGAACGTACTACTCGCTAAGTATTTATGCTCGTCGGCAGAGATTGCTCTGCTCGCGGAATCCTGGTTGAATCGCGATTTGCTACCGAGCAATGCGACCGAATTTTTTCCTTTAAATTCAAAACAAAGTCCTCGAAGAAGCGTTTAATGTAAATGGTTACTTCGGGTGTTATTCACGATTTCAAAAATTGCGAACTGCACGCCTAGTGTGAGAAAAATGTGTAAAGTATAAAAAGTTCCTCTGAAATTTGCACGATAATTTTGGTAATCGTCTAATCGTTACTGAATCACTGTTTGTCGATGGCTAATGTATATGGCTGTTCGTTGGTCACGAATCGTAGTTTAATGTATTGGTAACGTCGGAACTAAGTAGCCACCTGTTTCATAGAAACAGCGAACATTCTAGTTCCCGGGGGGAAAACTAAAATTTATTGCTCGGAGTTTAGAACGTTCGTCTTCGCCAGCCCTCTCTCGATAACCAGCAGACGTGTCAAGGACCCCGTGGAAGGCAGAAATTAATTTTTAATGGTTCTTTGATGTATTCGACAGAGAGATCAGAGGTTAAAGCGCCAAGAATTTCGCCCATCGTTAATCAAAGTTCGGACGCATCGTTGTTGTTTTTCTGGTTCTTCTTCGCTACACTTTTTCATTAATAGCCATCTTCGGTGAAATTAAATTTCCCGCGATTTCTTGACGCCAGACGTCAGACGTGGAGCAAAGAAAATTTCTTCTCCTGTAGGTAGAAGGAGAATTACAACGTGAATATCTTCAGTGATTATTTACTACTTTCGTAACGCCCGGAGCGGTGCTTTCGGGTAATAAGTTAAGCCCACTGACACTCACAGACGCGCGAATGTGTGGAAGACGGTCCGTGAATAAGAATTCCGCGAAGGGGGAATTGTGGAGGACGGGAACACGCAAGCTCGGAAGACAAATGGACCAATCAATCCGGAAGAAAAACGCTCTGTTCAGCCGCAAGCTCTATTAAATTTATGAACCAACGATTCCAGCGTTAATTCCCGAAAATATTCTCTTCTCTTCTCTTCTCTTCGCGTGGTTTCGAGAGATTTTGTAACGCGTGTCTCGGGAAATCGATGAGTCCTATCAAGTCTTTGCATCGATCAGGTTATTCATTTTCGGAGAAAATGCCGAACAAATGTGTTTCAGAGAAAGTAAAGTAAATGTGTGTAAATTTCTTCCGCGAGAGTCACTCTGGCGTGACGTTTCAGATTATCGAATAAAAATCGAAGAAGCCCACGGCCTTGATAAAACAAATTGACGTCCAATTTTCCGACAATCGCAAAAGGATACACGTTCGCTTTGGAATAATAATTTTCCAGAGAAAAGGATCGTTAGTCGTGTCGCCACGTGCCAACGAAAATAATTCTCCGTTTCTCTCCCGTTCTGTACGTGCACGCGACCGTGCTCAAAGGGTGTTTCGCAAGTTTTGAAGCCGAGATTAACAAATAAAATGACGTTAATAAATACGGCGTTGAACATTATTAATTTCGGAGTACATTATTAATTGCGAAACATTTGTTTCACTGAAATTATTTTCAGAGCTTCTCAATTAAATCAGTCGACACTTTTCGTAAATTTTTCAGTTTTGTTACTTGAGCAATCCAAATTATTCTAATTCCAAGTGACAAGGTGTATTCTGCCATTAAGTTAAACATGATTAGTTCCGGAGTTGCGGAACATTTACGTCACTGAAACATTACGCTACTGAATCATCATTTTCAAAGCTTCTCAGAAATTGAATTGATCTTACTCTTTTCATAAATATTTTTCGTTCCTTAAACAAACCACGAGTCACAACGTATTCTTTCATCAAGTATTTAAACGGCGATTTGACTGACACGAGATGATTTTTATTACAGAAAATTCACGGCAAACTGTCATTGTTTGATCGCTTCATCGATCTGACTGAAACTAGTAATATCTGCATCCACGCTCGCGTTCAAACTTTTTCCCTCCGTGCCACGCCTCGTTCTCTCCGTCCTGGTAATAGTTGGGCGGCGCAATTTTTGAAACACCCTCTGTGTGTGTACACAGTCGCGCCACGTGTTCCTATGCAAAGTAGAAATTGTGCTTTGTGCACAGAGCGCGGCGACAGACCTGCAGATGTAGCGTACAATTTGCGAAAGCGCGACACGGCAAATGGCTTTGGGCGACTTTCATCCTTCAGTCGTGGTTTCGCAGCAGTGGAAAAGGGCGCAGGGAGAGAAAAAGGAGAGGAGCGAGGGCTAGGTCGCCCTCCGACACGACGAAGAGAGAGAAGGGGGAGAAGAGGGGAGGGAAGGAGATGGAAAGGAAAAGGCATTTCAGAGGTAGAGCCTCGGCAAAAGGAACGACCTTTAAACCCGCGATTTTCGATAGGAAAATATGAAACCCATTTCCGTCGCTGGAACGTGCAGCCGAAGGACGATCTGTCTGCGAATATCGCGTACGAGATAAAAGGCATCGAATACGTTTCGGTTATTGTACGGCGAACGATGTGCAATCGCACGGAAATGATTCGGCCGATCATGCCGGTATGTTCGATAAAACCGGTGCGTTCTGTCTTCCTAATCGCGCGAAAACAGAGAGAGAGAAAGAGAGAGAGAGAAACGGGTGGATTAAATCGCTCCGTTACATCAATAGCTGCTACTTTTTACCTTTTTTCTTTTTTTTTCCTCCCCCTCGAGAACGTTGCGCGAAATGACTTTGTTCCTTCAGTCGCGTGTCCCCGCGTGTGGCGATCCGCTCAACCGGATCGGCCGGAATTAAGTTGAAAATTCTTTGAGCCTTGAACTCGGTTCGCTTCCTTTTTGAACAGGATGTTATAAAAAGGTGTTATAAAAATTGAACGTAAATTGCCTCGTCGCTTGAGCTCACTCGCCTCGGTTAAAGAATCCGCCATCTGTGACGAAAGATTGAAACGAGTCACTAACGGCAGCCTTCGCGATAGTAATCTTGGACCGTTGAATTTAGCACCGGAGACTTTATTCGTAGAATGAACAGACTTCGAGCAGATCGCATGCAATTAGCTACTTCCCTCTTCGAAATTAACTTAGCTCTTGATACAAAGTGTCAGTGTGGCAGTTTAGTTCAAGATTTCAACCATATAATTTGGCAGTGCCCCAATCTCAACGACAATAGGAATGTCTTAATTAATAAACTATGTGGAATGGGTTATTTCCCTCACCACACAATGGACTCCTTTTTAAACAAACCATATATTACTCTGTTGGTTATTCACAAATTTCTCAAAAGCCATGGTTGACATCTGTAACGGATCTGTGTCGAATGCTTAGCTGTGTTTCTCAGTGACTTAACAGTTTTAGTTGTAAGCTCTAGTTATAAGTATGTAAATAGCAAACATGTATCTTGGTTGTACATCAGTGTAATCCTTGTACAAAAGTCTGCGAAATTGTTTCTGTACTGTTATTAGCAGTATGCAATGTGCATGCTGCTAATAACCCTGTAGAGGGTTCTATAGCGTAAATAAGAAAAAAAAAAGAAAAAAATTTAGCACCGGAGTCTTATGAAAAACTTTTACGCGGCCTTAATCTTTTACTTCTCCAACCCTCTCCCCTGTTAATTCAAAATGCTTCGGCGTAGTTGACCTCTTGACGCTTGACCAATTTTATTATCTCGTCGTGTCGCGGAAGATCCCGTGAGCGAAGCGGTAATTGAAGTAACCGAGTTTGAGCGGCCGAGAGGCGTGTGTAAAACTTTCATCCCTTCGTAATTACCGACTCTCGCGACGCGGGGAGAGCTACTCGCGACACGGTCGGTGGAAATTTTTGTGTTAAAACGAACGAGTTAATCGAGAAAAGCAGCGAGAATTAAGTTGGCTAAGAAGTAGAACGTCTCGTTACTCGAACGAAGTTTTACAAAGTTGTGACAAAGGTGCCGTCGCTTGTTCGCTATACAGCGTTTTCTACGCTATTCTGAGACCCTCTGACGGTTACTTGGAAAATTTCTCGGTAATTCTGCAGATCACGTGTCGCGTGATGCGAGATTTTAAGATTGAAATGCGTGAAACATTATTTAGCTCCTTTTGTTATTATACATTTATACATATTTATATTTATTGTATTTATTATTATTATAATTAATAATAGTAGTGTTACTTACTACTATTATAATAATATTTTATAATTATAATTAATTGTAATTATTATATTTTACATTTATATTTATTATAACAAATAAATTCACGCGTCTTCTTTAAAATTTTCCACGATTGCTAATTTGACTCTTACACACGAAATTTTAAATCTCCAGTTGTCAGAAAATATTATGCCGTACGTCTGATTGATCTCAGGTAAAATCAATTAAAATCCAAGAACTTGGCGTGTACATACATGTTCGTAACTAAAAACGAAAAGTTCATCTCGTCTTCGATAAACCTAACGTGGAACGATTCAAAGAGTCACGAGGAACGAAGTTAAGAAGAGCGTCTAAACGTTTGGCACATGGGAATCGAATTTTCCGCGGTAATTACTCTTTCGACTGGTTCGAAAATATCGTCACCCCTCGGAGCTCAGGTTTGCCGGTTGCCATTAAAGGCAGCGCGTCAGCGCCTCGAATTTATTCGGGACGCGAGGATCGTCGCCTAGTGTCGAAAGCTTTTGTATCGTGTGTCAGCTTGCCATAAAGACGAGGCATAAACTCGTCAAACATCGGCGTGCCTGTAGCGATTTGCGACAAGAGGTTAGTGAACGTGTCAAGAGAAGAGAGAGAGAAAGAGAGAGAGAAAAAGAAACGTTTATGGAAAAGCGTGCGATATCGTGGAGTGAAAAATTGCGAGGTTAGCAGATGCACGATGGAACAACTAACGAAGAAGCATTCGATTTCACTTTCCTTGCTTCCGCCAGTTTTCCCGCTCGAGAAATCGACCGCAAGACAGATTTTTTTGATACTTTCGTCCGTACCTAAACTCTACTTTTAATAGAAGACAAATTTCGTATTGGCATTTCTATTGAAAATTCTCTTGGAAAATGCGAAATTTTAAAGTACGAATGGTATTACACTGCAGATTTTCATTCACATTTTTGAAAGTATCATTTCTGCTGAAAAATTTTATTTCGTACGATAGAAAACACTGTACTTTGGATATTTTGTGCATTTTCTCCCCCCCCCCCCCCTCCCGCCATGTTGTACGCATTCTGTGCAATTCTCTGTGCTTTCAAATTCTCCTGAAATGCACGAAAACCACAATTTCAGTGGTTGGATTTTATTCCACAAATTGTGGAAGATACACGATGATGTAATTATTACGGAAAATCAAGGCTCAACGCAGAGAGGTATTGTTAAATTTGACTTTAATATTCGTAATTATCCGAATTGTTCGGATTGCAACTTCACAGCGGGAAACGTACTGTTTTACGAGGGAAATTTTATTGGATTATTTAAGTGACATTAATGAGTGATACGAACGAGAACGGTCTGGTATTCTCGGCGTGTAAGTAGAATAACCCGGGATTAGTCGGACCATAATAGAATGTACGATGTCGCTCGGGAGTTTCTAGACACTTGGTTACCACTGGCGTAATTTAATTTAATTGCAACATTTTAGATAAAAGGGCCTGTAATGATCTCATTATCTATTATCACTTCAGCAGTACGTGACAAATATATAGCGGTAGAATTAAAAATTAATGTTCAATTTGCATACTGACTGGATTTGTGTGATAAAGATTCTTGATAACGTGAATTAAAAGATTATTGTAATTATTAGGGTGTGATGTAGTTTGTAAGTAATGTCGTTTTCCGACACTGTACAAAATTTTTATTTAAGTTAAGTTTAAGAATTAATGGAGTTTTAATCTATAATATAATCTCCATCGTCATTGACAATCTTCGACAAACTTTCTATTCCTTTCTTGTAAAATAATTCTGAAGTAAACGTTGATGTCTATTAAATTTGAAAAAATAACGACATTACACCAAAGATATTTTATATCTTACATTTCTTTAAAATTGATTTCTTCGAAATCGAAAGAGTTCCTTTTCATTCTTAACGTACTGTATTTTGATGTTTTGAAATATCATGACAAATGTAGTTTGCTCTCTCCCACGCTGGATATGTCTCTCATGGAAAGATTTGTTTTCGTATAATCCGATACTGTAACAGCAGAAACAATCTTTAAATCTTTGTATTATTAGTGTTGAGAACAACACACGGTCGTTGTGTGATCACGAAGGGAGGAAAGCAAACATCCTGGATAGTTTATGTGCAGCATGTATATGTATATGTTGTGGTAACAGTAGAAGCAGATCCTCGTAGTCAGACCGTGATGCTCACGTGCAGCCCATCGTTGTGCTCAAGGCAGTAACGTTTCAAAGTTTAAGTTGGTAATTTTTCTCGGTCTCCCATCGTGAAGGGCCACTTTCTAGGAAACGTTTCTCTCAATTTCACGCGGCAATGAAATGCGAAGTTATTGCATTCTCTTCCGATTTGATTATTCCATTTTCTCGGCATGAAGAAACAACGAAATAAATTCGAGCGAATAATGGCAAACGTGAAACCTCGTAAAATCTCGTAAAAAATTTGTCGCATCTGCGTATTTTTGTTTTTGGGAACGTGCAGCTGAATCGTAACATTTTTACGAGAAACCAGATACCGTAAAATATAATCGAAACATCGGTAGGGAAGCGAAGTGGTAAAACATAGAACGGTGAAATAACAAATAAAATTGAAATAACTGAAAAAGATGAAAAAATCACGCTTCTTTTATTAATTCGAGTAACGCTGGAAAATTTCGAAAAATGTAATCCGTCGGTTTATCGGTGAAAATTTTCTCAGTTGTAAAATCGTAAGCTCGGTGAAAAAGAAGAAAAAAAGAAAAAACAAAAAGAACGGTAAATTCCGGAAGATCAATCAAATTGCCATCGACCATGAATCTTGTTTAGTCTGATCTTTCAATCGGAGGTTTTTTGCGCGTGCAAAATCAATAACATCGTAATCGATATTTTGTCAGGCAGAAGTTGCGCCGTGCTTCGACTTTTATCGCGGATTCCACGTGCAATTACTAAACCGTCGAGAGCCACGATTATGCAGTCATCGCACGAACAACACAATTTCTTAATTCACAATCGCAAATTAATTCCACGCAACGAAACGCAAAAAATATGCAAAATCGCGCGACGTATGAATTTTTCTGTCCGTGTGGTGGGAAAACAGACGGTACCGATGAATTTTGCGATATTTTTTTATTTTCTCATCTTTATTTGACAAACTGTATTAATACGGATATTCGGACGATTTGTTAGCGATATTTTCAAGTCTTTAGATACTCTTCTTCTATCGATTTGCAAACGTAAAGTGAATCGTCTCGGACTATTTGCGCGCGACAGTGTTCGAAAGATATATCGTATTTCAAGAGAATGGCGCGAAAAGTTTTCTACTACATTTGTAAACACCTTAAAAGTTATTTACTTCATCGGAGTTTCTTATTGATTTTCCCATCAAGTATTTGTTTCCTCGCGGCGACTTCAAACGATCGTTCGCTCGGGATAAAAATATTTGTAGCCGGGATCGCACGGATCGCTGCTGTTTGTCATACATTCGTCGCGCTCGGGGATTTTATTTTGACATGTTTCGCTGCGATTAATGCGTGTTTGCTAGGGACAGTTCGATGGACAGATTAGGAACCTTTGTTTTCAATCAAATGAAACGACGGACCTCGGAACCTGAACAAAATTTAATACGCGCAATAGTTTCTCGCGCGTTAATCAAATGCGCCAAATTAATCCCAAGCATTTTGCGTAACAATTTGTCTCCTTGTCTTCTTGAATCTGACAAACAGCAAAAATCTTCAAAACGAATAATCAAAAGTTTTACAAAAGTCTCTCAACATGAAAATAATTTCCATTTTCTCAAGGATATAGTGTTTATACATTATGCGTCCCATTAACCATTTCGTGCCACCAAAAATTGATCAAATTATTTTCCGAGGTAATTTGTTTTCAAGTAGAATCTTTTTTGAACTTCCTAGTAATATTTTGACAAGTGTCTACAATGGTTTTCTTCAAACAAAAGACCTCAAATTTTCAAGAGATCAACAGTTGTACCATTTCCGAATTGCAATGGATTATGAAAGATTTTTTTAGTATAATTTCGTACAATTTAATTTCTTATCGTATAAATATTCCACTGTCAAATAGAAGAGATCGAGAGAAAGCTCAAGTGTATTATATACTTTTGGCTAAAGTGTATTATATAATTTTGATGGCTAAAGTGTATTATATATTTTTAGTGTGTGATTACTTCAAAATACTTTTAATGGCTAGTAAGTAAAGTGTATTATATATTTTTAATGTGTGATTACTTCAAAATATTTTTAATGGCTAAAGTGTATTATGTGTTTTTAATGTGTGATTACTTCAAAATACGTTAATAGGCGCCGTATATATCCGGCGCTCGTTAAACGAAAGGGTTAACTTCACAATTACCATCACCTTCCAAATTCGTCCACCATACGTCGAACGAGTTGATGGTTAATAGCAGAGTCTGAGAGCGATATCGAGACAGAAGCTAGCGACTTTACCGACGACAGGAGACTGGGTAGGGACTGGAAATTCTCCATGGGGGGAATTATTTAATGGCCGCGGCGATGCGTCGTACGCCCCGCAAGCTCGTAACAATAGTTAATATTCACGAGAGCGAGGCGAGCGAAGGCTCTCTCGTGCAGTTCTCAAGTAGAGGAAAGGACAGGAACCGTTCCGCGAGCTCGACACGATGGCTCAGTGGCGACGAAAGTTGCCGAAATGTAAGCTTCTCACAGTCTTAGTTGCGAAGCCCTCTGTCCCGCTATCTCTCACGGCGTCGTTCTTTCGTAAAGACCTGAGAAAATAGACGAGACTTCTTCCTCTTTTCTTTCCTTTTTCTTTTTTTTTTTTTTTCGGCTTCGCCGCCGCCGCTGCTGCTGCGGAAGCGCTTCTACCCTACTGCCGCTCGAGAGGCGTGCCATTCGGGCCGATGTCACGTTCTCCTAACTGCATTATAATTTCCATGGAAAATCCCGCACGGTCAGAAGCTCGCTGGCAGAGTGCCCTGCATGACCGGATACCGGGTCAAGGAGAGCGTAATGTCGCGCGTCACGCTCCCATGAGGAATTTGTCATCTCGCTGTGTCGAATCTCCGCGTCGTTAATCAGCCGTGCACGGAGCTTGCGAGAAGTATAGTCGCGTCGACGAAGTATTCACTATTTGTTTTTTTTTTTCTTTCGATGGTCGGGAGTCTCTTGGATTTTCTTTCTTACGTTTTTTTTTTTTTTTTTTTTCTTTGTACTTTGGTTCTTGCTTTGGGGACTGAAGTGTTATTACAAGCGTGCCTGACAAATTTTCAGACAAAATTTCCTCCCAGTAAGATATTGCACGATAGCGGGAACACGTGCCTCGCGGACGCGCGTTTAAACGAGCCGTACGTTAACAAGTTGCAGAAACGTTTTACGTAACGAGACGTTGTTGCGTAATATGTTTTGTTATTTAGCAAGGACCTCGGCTCGAGCTAATTACCTAGCTACTCGTGAACGCTCTAGCTCGAACGGTGCAATTAAAGTCACATGCAGGTTACAAGCTTGTAACGCGATGTAATATCAGAAATATCAGGAGTATATATTTTGTAAAAAAAAAAAAAAACTGTACATTATGAAAGATATTTATCAATAATGGTTAGAATTACTTGTACGGAGGAGTCTCGCTTCGAGATAATTTTGCAATACGAGCTCTGACAAGCCACGAGAATGTAGCCGCAGGAGATTCATCCACGAGGGGTTTGCGATTCATTCACAATCAGTTAATCTCACGTTCGTCCCCGTCGAGTTTCTCGGACATCAGGCTCTAACTTGTAATTCTAATGTATCTCAAGCTTTCATAATGCCGCATCAACGTTACAACTTCGCGTAGTTTGAATCGAAATGCGTCATCACCTTTCGACAAATTCGAAATTCAAAATCAAACTCGACGAACGCGCAAATTGATATTAAAGAGCCGCCTCAGAGAGGAAATAAAGATTGATATTTCGTCTGATATCCGCCGGGATCCACTTTCATTCTAAGGGATTATCCCTCAGAAAAGTTTCGTGCATTTCCTCGTGAGTTTTACGAACACGTAACAAGAAAGAAACTTGGAGAGACATTGCTGACCGAGCGCGAGTACAGAAATCGAGAAAGAAGAATCGTATCTCGAAATCATAAAAGGGAAAGACTTCGTATCCTCGAATCCTCTTGCCATCTTTCTCCACGGTGGAAAAATTACTAAACGTGGAAAAAGAGCGACGACCAGTCCTTGATTAATCACGCGGAGAAACAAAGTTCTCGGCCGGAAGCGGAGCGGAGAAATTTATATGCCCAGGGAGAAGAGGAGCGGCTCTTTCCACGTGGATTTCATATTTCTTTTGTCGCGGCAATTTGCCGATTATCGTCCCGTGCACGCTCGCGTCACGCTCGTTATCAAATTTTTAATAAACTACTTTTCGTTCGATTTTCAATTTGCCTCGCATAGTTGAACTTACGCGCTGTCGTTTATTCATTGACAACAATAAATAACTCGCGCGCCCTGGCTCAACGCGATGCATTAACAATCGGCCGACAGCATTCGCTCCGTGAATTACACACTATCCTGGTGGTTTTCACACAATGGCGAATCTCCATTTCTGCACGCCTTCTCCCACGTGAAAAATTCATCGACTGAATTTTCAGGTCAGGCGCATTGTGCGTTGCGTGTCCATTAGGAAGGTTGATATTCTTTTTTTTTTTTTTTCTTTCTCTAGATATAAATAAACACGTACAAATAAGGAAAATCGCGACTCCGTGACGAGAACTATATATACTTTTCAGCTTTAATAATTTAACGACGCTTTTCAATCTGTATTCAATTTGCTACGGTTAGAGGGACAGGCGCGATTAAATATTTTGTCGGATGCAATTAGTTTCGTTCAATTAGTATAATTCTTAATGGACTGCGCGCAGTTTTTATTCCCGTTCACCCTTTTGTCCTCGCGTTCCATTACAATTATTGTGTCGCAAAAATGCATAGTGCAAAGCGCGCGAGTATGCAGCGGCTGCCAGGCGGAATCGTAGGAATAAAAAGTATCTGAGCACGCTTGTGCGCGGTGCTTGAGGAAAATACGGGTCACCATTTTTTTTAAATTATTTGCTCGCAACGATGCTTCACAATACCAAAAGCACGGTGTACATCGGTCTTAAATCTTCCAAAGTGCAAACACGTTCCGGCATTATGCTACTTTCCGTGCTCACGTTTCACGTGTGCGTGTGCACGTGTGTTTCGTTTTTTCGTTACATCCACCGCGCGAACGTTCTCCATATGCTCGCATAAAGAGACGAGTAAGCAAATGCGAAACTAAAAAAAAAAAAAAAAAACTGGTATAAATAAAAACGTTCGAGCAAAGTATTTCCTTCTCACGATGTTGTCTCTTTTATTCCAATTGTATTTTCCGATTATTTCTGTACAATTTCTATACTACTCTGTGTAGTAATGCAAAATTAGCATCCTTTTCAATTTTTGAAAAACAAATTTGTATATTCCACGCTATCTTTTGAATTTATATCATCGTCATTGTCATTACGTGGTCGCGAATAATGAAGCAGATAATTCGGTTAGAGTTGGGCATTTTGCGCGAGTCTGTTGTTTTCTTAATTAGCCGCTTGTTAAAGTACAGCGTTACGTTGTGTTAATATTTAAAGGCGAGATATTTTCAATCAACCATGGAACGGACTTTGCCTTTAATTAACGAAAATTCGTAAATAATTTTCGATAAATTACGCTCTCTTTGTTGTACTACCTAAAGCCTTTATCAGCAGTGCGCTGCTAATTAATACGCTGTCAATACGTTCGTCAAATTTGTTGTTTTACGTTTAATGGCCAACAAATAACTTGGCCTTTCAACGTGATTAATTTTATTTCAGCGCGTAACGAAATATCTGGCAGTAGAAACTCGCGATTCAACGAAACACTTCATGAAGCGATAAATAATTTAGATAATTTTCAGTGACTTAAAAAAATTATTTATTTACTAAGCGTAAAGAAGACTATTGAAATGCTATTAAAATTCGAGGCCAGAATTTCGCCAGAAGCAAACGCGTTCAACGTTCAGTTTGTTAATATGAGTTTCCACCAAAGTACACAAATTTCGCTGTAAACTTGCTGAAAGTCATTGTTCACGCTCAAATCGATACGTGTCGAGGTCAAAAAAAAAAAAAAAAAGCAAAGAAAAACACTGCTAAGGGTATTTGAAAAATAGTCTCGCCAGGAGAAGAAAAATCGCCAGAGAACGGGCGAAACATTTCCCGTTGGAAAAAAAACTCGGTCGAATGCGACCGAGAGGCGTGCCTATTTTCTCTCGGATTCTCGTAAGCTCGTTAGTAACTATCTCGGCAAGAGAGAAGAGAAAGAGAGAGAGAGAGAGAGAGATAGGGCGGGTCGGTAAACTTCACGTTAATTTCATGCAGATTCGAAAGGGTTAGCGCGGGGCAGGCCTGTGAACGGAGTTTAATCCTCGACGGTGCTGTATACCGAGCAGCGACGTTTCTATGGAAAACGTCTCGACTCCTTCTCTCAACCCTCGTCCGTTTTCCCTGGATTAAATGATTTCTGCTCGTTGACCTCCGATTATTCATTTAAGCATTGTAATTACGGATCCTCTTCGCTTTCTCTCTCTCTCTCTCTCTCTCTGTTTCGTCCCATACGTCGAGAACGGCGTGGATTTCAGCTAATTTTTTGCCGGGACGGGTTGAACAAGCGACGGAGGATTATTATTTTGAACGAAAAAGAAACTGTGAAATTCCAGAGGTTTGCCAATTTTGCAATATTTTGTCCGACGATGTTTCTCCAGCTTTGTCGCAGAGTTTTCATCAACGATTGATTGTTCTTTTGTACGATAATTCTTCAACGACTAATTAAATTTACCAGCTTACAGGCTTTCAAGTTCACTCAGCCATAAAAGTCTCCTTCTTTCTTCGGAACTCCAAACGAAACCATCGTTTCGTTTCCCCATCGAGATTCGAAAGAACTTGGCGTTCCCAAATGTTTCCCCTCTGTTGACCTCTTCGCTTCTTACGCGAAAATGGATTTAGACAAAAAGGTCCACTCGGACCTTCGCTTTTAGGCGAGTAATCGCTGGGCGGGCGAGCGATCTTTCCATCGCTTTAATTCTGACTGAAATTCAAGACCGAATTTGACTCCCGTTTCAATGGGCATGATCGAGAAGTGAAGTAAAAATCGACTTTCGGGTATAAAAGACCGAAAAATGACAGAACCAATTCGGCGGCAAAATAGATGATGAAATTTTTATGTCAAGTTTCTTGAAACAGGAACTTAATTGTGATAATTATTTATCGGCGAGTGAACTAGCGTGTTCGACAGAAACGTCTTGAGACGTTCCCGGTCAGTGTCGAATGAACGAAACGGTGTTCAGCGTGCTTTCGATTGCTTTGTCTCGGGTCCCTGTTTACCTGCAGCAGAATCGGTGGCTGTTAAGTGAAATAACATTTCTAACTCCTTTATCGATGCTCGAGGCTACGCTCGTCTCTGTTCACCAGTATTAAAACGAATCACGACTGAAATAATTGGCGTAATCATTGCCACCGAATGCCGAGAAGGAAATTGTCACATTTCGAGAGTGGCGATGAAACGCGACAAGAAGTACGAAACAGCTCGATGCTCGTGAATTTCAGGAGCGTGCTTTTCGAATTTTCGAAACTCTTTTTTTCCCCTCTCTTTGCGACTCGTTATCGAGGTGTGTTAACGCGAGGGTGAAATGAAGCAGGACAAACTGGGCGAACGTTGTATTAGCTTTCAATTAATAGCGCTGCGTCGTATATTTGCACGCAGCGACCTACATTTCGAAGTTTCGACCATCGAGGTTGTCGCCGGATTTTGGTGAGAAAGGAATCGGTCGTGGCAAAAATCTGCCAGCGGGACAATAATTTCTGTTGAGAAACACTGTCGAAGAAAATACGCTTTCGAAGCTGGAAAATTTCCGAACGTGTCTTAATTTGCACATTTTCGCAATGAATTTCAGCCACGGCGATGCAATTTTGCGATTACACTGAGTGAACGAGTTTAAACATGCATTCGTGACGAGTTTAAATATGCAAACGCGTGGAGGGACGTATTTGCATGCGAAAATACATAAACTATTCAAAGTAAGGTTTCACATTATTCTACGTGTGACAGCAACGTGTCGTCCATATCTGCAAATATATCCACTGAACGTGATAGATACGTGATCGTCGATCTTGCAATCTCCATTTGCTATCTTGCATGACATCCATCTAAAACTAAAAATAAAAGAAGAAAACAAAACACTTGTCGCGTACTTGAAATGACAGAAAATGTTTCAGACTATGAGCTATTCCATCAAACGTTTTCCTCTTGTCTAATCCTTCGATCTGTTATATCTCCGAGAAAATCCACTTTTAATTATGTAGTTTCGACAATATTTCGTATTCTTCCGATAGACGGCTTTAGGATAGCATAACTCTGGTGATGTTGATCGGATCTGGTAATACTTGCATGCGTTCGAAAGGTGACGTATCATGGAGTGATTAAAATGTAAAAAGTTGTGATATTAGTTCATTCAGTCAAAAGTTGTCGCGTCTTGAAAATATGAGTGAAATTGAAGAAAGAAGAAAATCGATACATTTTAAACTTTTATTACAAGAAGGCGAGAAATGCGACTCAGTCTGCTAAAAAAAAAAAAAATTTACGGACATGATACAGTGTCAGAAATTTTCATATCAAAAATGCGCCTCGCTCTGGTCTAGGACTAATCACTGGAAAAATCGATTAAATCATGGAAAAAAATTGAGCAAGATCGGTACATTAGCAGACATGACATCGGCAAGAAACTAGACGTGGATCACAAAACAGTTTTAAACCATTTGAAAAAGGCTAGATACAACAAGTTCGATGTTTGTATGTGCCATGTGATTTAACACTGAAAAATTTAACCTTCTATGAGTTTGTGTAACTTTCAGGTCACATGCTAATATACCGACATTTTACCAAATAATTTCAGTTTTTTCACAAAATGACATATACGTCTTAATTATAGAATGTCTCTGAGATAATTAATATTGACCAATATTGATGACGGACAACAGAAGACGCCGGGATGTAAAGGAGTTCCAAAAATAAAATGTTCCAAATGCAACGTGCATCTATGTTCAACGCCAAGTGCAAACTGTTTTATGGAATTTCACGCTTAAGCTCTTGTGCACAGAAGTGCAAATATTGTAAGCCGTTGTTACTTCAAAGTCACAAAGTGAATTAATTAAAATAAAATTGTTTAAACTGGTAAATTTTTTTTTAATCTGCATATATAGGTTCATAATTGTTGATTCTCCGTTGCATAAATTTTTTTATATTTAAGAAAAAAATTCGGCCCATTGAGGGTTAGTGAATCGAATTTCTTTGGCGAACCGTCAAAAATTGAGAGAGCTTGGCTAGGAAGTTTCTAATGCATTCCACTGACCTCGCGTCGTCAAACATTTGTTGCGGTCTCTTAATGGAATAAAGTTGGCAGACTTTAAAAAAGACCTGTGAAAATCACACAGAAGCTCTACGGAATTACGGTTCTACCACCAAAAAAAAAAAAAAATATTTGGTTCGATAAACTTGGTTTAAAATAATACGCAAAAAAAGCTTGTTTCACTTTGGGGGGTAAAATACCAGAGATTACCGAATATATCCGGATACTGGGGATTATTTTATCCAGACGGAGGGCGCTGGAGTGAAACTAAATATTTGCGAGGCGTACACGACGTTCACCACGAAAACGTACAAGCCGATAGCTCGAGTTAGAAACTCTGATGGCGCTAATAGAATCTGTAGCCCGGCAGGCAGGATAGGTGCGATATTCTGTGGCGTGCACAATGCATCGGCGATCGTTAATCGAGAAAGCAGGAACGGGGGCGCTGACGTTGTCGCACGCCGCGTCACACACTCTGTATTTATCGCAGCCAATCGCTATGATAATCAGCCGAAACGAAAGTCCGCCCACCCTTGGAATTATTTGCGTTGGCCTGCGAATACCTAATTGCACGCGGCTAATTAGACAACAGTCTCGTTCCGAAATTATTGGCCCCGAGGCTCACCCCGTCGCCGAAAACCAACTCTCTCTCTCTCTCTCTCTCTCTCTCTCTCTCTCTCTCTTTCTCTCTGCCTCTCGGTCACGCGTCGAAGGCTCGTTGAAAAGGAAGATTTAGCGGTTCTAATTTCATTTGAAGCCGATACGCGTGGGGCGAATTAATTTATCGCGCACCGCTCGCGCGCAAATTGATCCAACGAACATCAAAATTGCACGGTTTCGGATGATCGGCAATTTATTAACGAAGAGTGGCGTTTGCATTCCAGCTCCGTAGACTGAAAATATAGCGGAATTAATTACACGTTTGACGGTCGGTTTAAACCTCCTCGTTTTCAGCCTCGCGTTTCGCACTCTACTTGGCAAAGTTTACTTTACTCGGTTCGTGTTCTGTTCTTTGTATGTTCCAAGAACTTGTTCTTGAAAGTCGATAAAGCATTTTTCAAACAGTAACATTCAGTGTCGTACAACGAGGTTGCACTGATCGATCGGGACGTATTGAAGCTCCTGTTAATTAAAGGGGCAGGATCGATACGTTTTTACGTAGTAACAAGCCATGAAAGTTCATTTCTCTTTTTTTCGAACGATGTTTAACATGTTTTTCCACGCGTGATCCTAAATAACACGAATGCTGATGCAAGCGTAAGTTACGAAACGACGTATGTACGTACGTCTAGTTTTAAATCAGCTCGTTCCACGTTGTCCGATACGCGTATGTACGTATCTCATTCGTTCCTCTAACCCCATTAACGTTACGCGTTACAAGCGTGCGAGTAAAATTAACTTGATTAAATTGGATAAAGGTAAAAAGTTATTTGCCTTGTAAATATTTTGCTGGCTGCAGAAAATAATCGTTTAATTAATGGTAAGGATAGTAAAATGCTTCCATATTACAGTTAATATACACCAGGATAATTTAAGAAAGGAAAATACTTAACAGAAGAAGAGAATCTGAGGTAAAAGATTGCAAAAATAAAATGTGCCTAGTCTAACCTAACTCAGCTGACGCTCATCGTCCGTCTATAAAACTACCCGCTGTTGCGAGGATTAATTAAATATCTTTCGTTCCTTTTGGCAAGCTCTTTGAAGTCTTTGATCCTTTATCAAACTCTCTCTTTCTCTCTGCAATACATATATTCTGCATCATTTCGCATTTCGATACGACAAGTTACGTTTAATCAATCACATCGGCGAGGTTTAACATTAACAAATTCTGCCGATACACGCGCGCGCACGCGCGCGCGGTAGGCATTTCATTTATTTACTAGATAGAAACTCCGGGACTCGGACCGTGCGTTTCTACCCGGCGCGCGTTTTATCGAATTATTGCTGGCAACTGGCACAAAAAACAGGCAGTCGGATATCGATTGACAGATATCGATTCATCGTGTACTTTACTCGCGTTTAAGTGCTCTCTAACCGGGGCTGCAGCGCGCGTGACACTCGACCAGCGAAAAATCTAGTGCAATTTTAATGTTTTGTTTTTTCCCCACTCGCGTCTCTCTTCATCCCGCTGGCCGCAAAAGCGTATCGCAAAGGAATAAAAATACGCCCTGACGTGCACCACACCGAGTACTTGTTATTAGTTTGAAACTAATCTTCAGAAACACGTTCGTGGATCATATTTCCCATCCCGCGGTAGAATGTATGAGACATTATCCCTGCCATTGAATTTCTTTTAATATATTCTATTATTCTAATATGTTTTAATATATTATTATATTATTATTACTCTTTCAATATATTATATCATTTTATATGTTAATATATGTTATTGTTACATATTCTATTGTTGTAATATACGATAGAGCCTAATAAATTTTAACAATAATTATACAACTTTTTTTAATCTCCTTCAAGATTGATTTCTTGTTTCAATAATATAATGAGTCTCTTGTTAAAGAAACGATAGAGAAGAAGAATATAATATTCTCCAACGCCTAGATGCGTCGACTCGATCCACTTTAATTACACAGTTCGAAAAGATCAGCTTCTCGAGAAGCCGGAGGGTGAAAATTGGAACAGTAAATTAGCCTTCGGTGTGTATACCAAACGTCGAACGAAATTAAAATCTAACGCGCTGATCTCGAGATGTCTAGGGACCTTGTCTCTACCTAGAGACCTACCTAAAAAAAAAAAAAAAAAAAAAAAATTAAGCCGAAACGTTCTCGAAACTGCGCGTGCGGTGAGCAAGTATCTTCAGACGTTGGCCGATCCTTCTCCCAGAGATTGATTCTCGCCTCGAAGGGTTAACCGTCGACATCCGACGCGGACGTTTAGAGAATGGACGTTGCCATCAGTCTGTTGTCGACACGGGTCATAAAAAACAGAGAGAGAAGAGACAGCGACGGAGAAAAAAAAGAGGAACGAGAGAGAGAGAGAGAGAAAGGTTGGCAGTGGATTGAGAACGGTGGAAGAAACGGGGGGAACAGGGCCGAGGGAAACACGAAAAATGCATCGCGCTTTGATACAGGAGAACGATGCACCATCGAGCGTGCACACGCGTCCATAAAGTGTGGAACTCTGGTGGCCACGCCCGATCGACGGTCTGGCTGAAGGAGCGCGCGCGAGGTTTGAAAAGGATACGGAAAAGAGGATGGAAAAGAGCAAGAAGAAAGCGGAGCAGCCCGTCGGGCGCACGCCTCCTCTTGACTCTCACTCCACCGTCTTTTTCGCGTCTCTGTTGTTTTCGCGTTTTTCCGCTCGCGTCGAGTCCGCCCGCCGAGTAAATACGTTATTGACGAGCCAGACGAGCAGTGGAATCGAACGAGCCTTCGCCAGAAGGAACACACCGCTCACTGCTTTTTTCCCTCCTCCTCCTGGTGTCGGATCGAGCGAAAACGAATTTTTAATCCACCTCGCTATTTATATCCTGCAGATTCTCTTCTTCTTTCTTTCTTTCTTTCCTTCCTTCCTTCTTCTTCCGTTCCCGAAGGGATCTCTCGTCGTTTTTCTCGGGAGAACCGGGAACCGCAAAGCGGTTCGCCGAGGAGGAAGAACCGTAAATTACGACATTTCCAGAGCGACTATTCTGCTCGTCGACGAAACGGGTGGGAACTTTTATCGATACTTTTGGCTTTCATTGTGTCGCCGGTGTCGTGATCCTTCTCGCCAACTTCTCCCTGGGGGGTGGGAGAGGAAATCGACTTGCAACGGCAGACACGCGTTTTTATTATTTTCCAGTCTGACGGCGCCCGCTCCGAGGAAACGTTTACAAAGCATTTAGGTTATTAGGGGGATAATTGTCCCCCCTTCCTAGGCACTTGGTAAGAAGTGTCGAGGATTTTTAGAGCGAAGGAAATTCTCTCCGCTATTCCATGTTTGCTGGAGAGTTCTTCTTAGAGATGTATTGGGAATAATTTGGGCAAGAAGTGGAAATTCACTGGCATTTTCCTATTTCTTTCAGGGACAATTCCATAATTCTCCCCCACAACGATGGGACAAAATTTTACCTTTTGTTTAAGTAGTGAAAGAACACCGAAGCAGCTCTCTCCAAAGTCGAGATAGAAACTGAGATCTGGAGCGTGAAGTTGCGAAAATTCAGCGGTCGTAAAGAGAGGAAAAGGGGACGAGAAATAACGAGCGAGTTAATTACGGTGAATTCGCGTTAACGGTGCCAGGGGGACGTCGATCAGAAAGACAAAGAGACGCAGCACGTCTCGGTCTGTTTGCCCATTGGAAAATCGTGGCCGCGTGAGAATGTATCCGCGGTCGGCGCTCGATAGCGGGGACAGGCGCGGAATTCTTGCTGGAATTCTGGCGAACGGAAGTCGAGGAATTCGAGACGAATGCGTCGGGACGTTTGTCTCGGGGGGCGTATCTCAGCCAAGCTCCCGATGACTATTTGGTATTCACGTGGAGTCTGCTCGGCCCTGCAGACAGAATTTGACGCATGGACAACTTAATGCCGACGTCGAACGAGTCGTCGACGTCGTCGGGACACGCGTCCCGTCTCTTGGATTCTGCACGTCGAATGACTCGGAGAGTCACCTCTCTGTCGCCCTCGATGCGTCTAATCGCGAAAAAATGAGAACGAGGAGAGACGTGGAAACGAGGAATGGCAGTGAGTGACAAAGACGCGTCGGGAATGAAACGAACGAAGCGAGAATCGTTCGACGTGGAAGGATATCTTTGGAAATGAGCAGAGCTATTCAACAGAAGAAAATAACTATATATATGTTCTTTTGTCCGATGGTTCATTAATTAATTAATGAAGTAATGAATGCGTAGCTGAACCGTTTTCTTCTCTTTTTTAAGTAGTATAAGTCTGTCATAAGTCATTTGTTCGTACATTGAAATATTCAAGGGTTTGCATTTAAATTAACTAAAAAATATTGGCGAATAAATTCGAGTGATGTTTTTGAAACTCCAAACACGCAAAATTCTATTACGTAGTTAATAAAATTATTAAAGAAGATGGAAGCTACAAATGGATTTTACATCAATAATAACGAATTTTGAAAAACGCGAACAATTTTAAATGTATGAATTGCTTTAATTGAAGTAGACTTTTCTGAAATGTATTTTATATATTTTTTTAATACAAAAGAGTAATAATTAAAATGAAGACATAAAATTGGCTTTATTTTCAGCATAAACAAAGTTATTTCGTTAAAATCTTTTGTGTTTCGTTTTTCTAACAAATCTAGAACTTTAAATTGTAATTTTCTTCCATGGATGTCCCATAAAAAATTTTGCAGGGTTCTTCCCTTTCAAATCTCATGCAGCATAACTAATGTATAATTTCTTTGCATTTCTTTTTCTGTTTGATGTTGCCCTCTCTAGGGATTTCGTTGAGACAAAATCATCTCGTTTCGTTTTATCTAAAAGGAAGTTATTTGTTCTTCGACGGTTCTTCATCGCGTTATAATAATCCTGAGCCGTATATTTATAATTGCAGTTTATTAGAAAGTTGTGATTATTGATTATTACAAATTAATTTGTCTATTAACTTATATTGTATAGCATTGATAAAAAATCGGTATCGATCTAAAGACACGTTATAATATAACAGAGATGCAGAAGAAATCGCATGTAAGAGCCCATGTATTTTTCATGTATAATACATACGATAAGAGGGAAAGAACTCTGTTAAAAAGTAACAACGTCGGTTTAACAAAGATTTAACACGAGAATGTTACGTGATATTCAAAGGAGCACAAAGATTTAGTAATGTATTAGGTTTCCAGTTTCTTTCACACTAGAGTCCTGCCGCATCGAAATTACGAAAAGAGGGATGAGTCGCTTTCGAAAAAATCCTACCCTATTTTCTCCGATATTTTCTTGCAAAAAAATTTGAAAATAATGAATTCTTTTATAATACAAAAATTAAGATTTCATTTTATCCGTAATTTGTGTTTAATAAACACGTAGAATTTTCATTCAAACAAATATTCCAGAAAATTTATCAATCTCTACTTGGAGAAACTCATCAAGAATATAGTTTTTTAATACATTAAGCCTTTTAAACAAAAGATTTTTTTTGCAAAACACAGAAACGGTATCTCCAATAATTTCCGAGATATTTGACAAACGACATATGTTTCGCCCTCCCAACTATGAGGGTAGTTTTCCCCTTCAGAATCAATGATTGCCGATAAAAAAATTTTTTTGAAAACTACATTTCATCAAAATCATGTGATTCACAGTTTGGTATGTTGTCCGTGAATGAATTCCGCCAAATAAATTCCACAACACAGCTGTAGTTCGCCGAGCCAGGCCTCGAATAGCAAAAGAGCAGAGATCTTCAACGAAAACGACTTTCCAAAGATTCGACGACGCAATTTACGAAAATTGTCTAAAGACAAGAAGCAGTTCTTTCGATTTTCTTGCCGGGTTGCCGACAATTTCCTCCTTCGCTTTAAAACCGGAAACGATAACGGCTCGCGCAGTTCAATACCGCACCGATAGCGGAAACATCTCTTTATACGAGGCTCTCATCACTCGGCTCGAGGCTCGAGATTAATATTCATCAACGTATCACCAAGTTTCCGTGGGGTATTTTCGAAACTCCTCTAGGGGGGGAGGTTAACCAACGCGTGACGGTCTACGTCGCTGAATATCGAGTCGTTTCTTATTCGCGTAATCCCCGCGAAAGTGCACGAGCGTACAAGGAGATGAGAGAGGAACTGAACAAAGAAGAGAGAAAGAAAGAAAGGGAAGGAAGAGGCAGGAGGAGTAAATGCAGCGGAGTGTAACGCGAGATTCCGCAACAATGCGTGAGCTTTTCATCCGTCCGAGGCAGTCAAGAATGCTATCCTTTTCAAGAACAACGTCGCGGAAAGATGTGCATTCTGAAAAAAAAAGAGAAAAAAAAGAAGGAAGATCGACCATTATTCTTCTCGTTCTCGTGCCTAGTTGAGCAAAATAGCGTTACAGCTTTTGGTTTTCGCTAATCTTTCCTCCTCGCCTCCACCCGTGGCTCTGCTTTTAATTTCGCGAATCGTTCGCGTTAATTTCGCCTCGACTCTCATTATTGCGTTAATTTCATAGTTAATGTGTATCGCGGAAGTTTCGCATTATTAAATCGAGCGTGATTAACTCGCACGGTCGTTCGTAACTTCGTTCTCGCTACGAAATTAATATTCGTTAGTGGAAAGTATTCTCGTGATTCGCTGTGTTACTGTACTCAGAATCGGTCGAACAGCTCCCAAGAGATTCTTGATTTCTGAGAAAAACTTCGTGATTGAAGTAGCGTTTCGCCATTTTCCACGAAAGCTAATTACACGGAGTGGCCATTCGCAACAGCTAACAGATGAAACAATTTAGAAAGCTAAAGTTTCATTGTTGCTCGAAGAAGTTTCTGATTAACGATCCAAGGAATCTCTTTCCTTTAAATTTGCTTATTCTTTATATAAAGAAGTCTCAGACAATCGTTCCTTCTATATGACGCGATCACAGTCTATTAGAAGACTGTTAAAGATGTACTGACACAAGTTTTAAATATACAAAAATATATAATAATATATATATAAAATTTTATATATATAAAAATATATGAAATTTTAAATATATAAAAATATATGAAATTTTAAATATATAAAAATATATAAAAATATATATAAAAATATATAAAAATATATATATAAATATATAAATATATATATATAAATATATAAATATATATATAAATATATAAATATATATATATAAATATATAAATATATATATAATATATAAAAATATATATATAAATATATAAAAATATATATATAAAATATATATAAAAATATATAAAAATATATATATAAAATATATATAAAAATATATAAAGATATATATATAAAATATATATAAAAATATATAAAAATATATATATAAAATATATATAAAAATATATAAAATTATTTAATATCAATGTATGTATTTTGTTTAAATTTTGTAAATATTTGAAGAAATTGTGAATACATACAATGATTTAGATATTTAATATAATTTTGCATTGTGTTTTAAATTAATGTTTTATATTTTCATAAGTTTAACCAAGACGATAGAATTTCTAAAAATTTACCAGCAAACGCGTGCAATGACACCTTGGACGTTTGACATAATTTCGCATTGCGTTCTGAATTAAAGTTTTATATTTTGATGAACATAACTGAAACGATAGAATTTCACTAGAAATTTTCTAGTGAACACGATGCATACGCTTTAGATGTTTGACGTAATTTTGCATTTCCGGACCTCTTCAAAATCCGTGAAAATCCGCAGCGGTAGTAACAAGCTTCGGTCTCTGGTTGACAACAAACTAACTCGAACATGATGCGAACGTAAAAGTTGGTGCTATTTCTCGGCTGAAAACGAACGAGTGTTCGTGTCTCGAGCGTCGTACCATCGTTTCTTTTTTTTCCGCGGGGAGGAGGGTGGTGACAGTGGAAATTCTCCGCGTTACACGTCGTCTGTTTCATCAAGCCCTTCGCCGGTTTTCAGCCGACAAAACAAATATTCCCCGAGCGAAGTCGCGACAGCTGCGCGAAAATCTGGGTGATAGTTTAGCGAGGCCAATCGCGCACGCATTGTCTATCAGTCGTATCTCTCGTCGGTCACCTGACTGCTCGATTAATAACGACCCGATTCGATTCGATCCGCTGTTTCGTCCAGTCGCTAAGCATTCTGTCGGGTCAACACGCGCCGAACGTGTCAGATTTTCTCCGGGACGTTTGATTTTTCGTTCCACGATTTCGCTTCGCGCGACGCGTACAGTTGCCAAAATACAGTTACTGAAAAAGAAAGAAAAAAAAGAAACGATTTTTCGAGTGCTCTGTTTTGTGAAGACTCGAGCTCTCGAAAACGAGAGGATGAAAAAAAAAAAAAAGGTATGAAACTCGTATCAAGTTGAATACGTATCGTAGGGAAATGTGGGCGTTCGATCAGCGTTGACCTATACTACTTGCGTCTGCGCTCACTCGTTGCCAGAATGTTAACGTATCTATACTTGTTATCTACCTTATTGTCTTTTTCTATCGTTCGTTTCAATCAGTCAATCGATTCTAATCGTAGTTTCAAACATTCGTAATTCGTTATAAATTTAATTTCTTTCCAATTCTAAAATCTAATAATCTAGTAAAAAAAATTTTAATCTAATAAAATTCTTTTTAAGAAAAAGCAGTTGTTAAATTTAAGAAGTTCAATTGAAAAGAATTTTCACCTGAACTTGGTAAAAAAACTTCAGAAAAGGTTCAAACGGTATATATTGTTTCTTGTAATAAAGCCAGCGAAGAGGACTGCCATCGAAATTTTTTTCGATAATTCCTCGTATACGGACAGTTCCTTTGTATTTGTTTTTCACAAATACAAAATTCACACAAACATTCCAACAAAGGTATTTAATTGTACGATTCGTACTTGCCTCGCGTGCATTTCCGCACATTTTTCATCCAGTATCTATTTCACCTAGCTCGAACTAGACGAGAAAAGTAAATAACCAACGTAGATAACATTGTTTCAGCAACGTGTTTCCACACACCGCACGTAAATATTTATTGTACGCCCTTTATCTCGCACGTCTCATGAATTTCACCGATGAGTAAACAGATTAAAAATCAATGCGCAGAATCAGCAGCCCGGAATATCTAACACGAGAAAAAGCAGTTAACCTTTTATCCGTATTTTATGCTCACTGAATAGCCGATTAACAAGCCTGTATAATTCAGACGACAAGCTCGCAGACTGATCGGCGGCTAAACATCGTCAAAGCAATGATGTTTACTGTAAAGATGTGACTTTAATTAATAACGAGACTCGAATGTACCGCTCTCGTTCGAACTCTCGATTTTTCCAAGAGACCGATGGGAACTTTCGCTGAATGAAATACGTGGCATGATAAAAGGTAGCCGCGAATAATTAAATAATAAAAAAAAAAAGATCCGATCGTCTGGCTGCTAGCTCTCGCCATTGAAATTTAATCAACGTTTGCGCTTGAAATTCTGTCAGGTAGGAGATACCGTGTCGACGAAGCAGAATGTGTATGTATGTTACATCGAAAGTGATAGTTTCAAACATTTTAGTTAGTTTCGTATTTATGTTGTTTGCATATCGCAGATTGAATCGTGAATTTACGACAGTGGGTATGGTAAAACTGTGAAATCAATTACGAGATGAAGTGTCAGAGAGAAGAATTAATTTTCTAAAGAGTATTTACCATAGAAATTGATTCGTTGTGAAAAATCGCGACGTCGATGTTTGAGAAAGTTGAGCGTAAAATTGCGCGCGACAGATTGCGCTAGTCTCTTTGCATTTATCAAGTCCAGACTTGTAATTTTTTTTTTTTTATCAACTAATTAGAAGCCGTTAAGAGGGTCGTCGCTTAACTAGAAGCTTCCGTAATTGAGAAATTAAATATTAATAAAGGCAGGCTATGAGAGAATAGTTTTCTTCAGCATCACACAATCATATCCCACTTCTTACTATCTTCTCACTCTATTCCATTCTTAAGATCAAAAATTTCCGCAGAGAGGATACTTTTTCTTCTTAAATTCATTTCTATAATAATTCATTCATTTTTGTAATAAATGCAGGATTAAAATTTCCAGGATTGTTTCCGAGTGGTGATTCGCTTGTAAACCGGGCGAAAATTTACAACTTCCCCCATCGTCAGTAGCAGAGTTCCAGCAAACGGGTTTGAAGCAATTCCTCAAACGCGCGGTTCGCGCGAGCAAAGATTAATTCTGGCATCGAATCGGCCAGTTGTAACTCTCGACGTTTCTCCTCCAAACGTCGGCCCGTTGACAGTCGTGTTTCGCAAAAATATGGGCCACCGATCAATTCTACAACGCGCAACGCTCAAAACGAGGTTCATCCGCGGAAGATAAATCCCCGGCGACACGTTAACTCCGCGATTCTACTCATTCAGCTTGCGTCCGCTGTTCAATCGGTCAATTCTCAGTCGTCTCTTTAAGTTAAAGTTAGAAACAAGAGAAAAGAGCTGGTTGCTCTTTGATGATTTGTCGCAATTAATGAATGCTGCTACGAACGGGAAAACGCGCGTTTACAGCTAAAACTAAGAGTTTACAACGATGGTCGCGACGGGGGAACGCTCTCCTGAGAAAAATCTTCCAGAATTTACATAGCGAGAATAGCTGTTAGTTTCGTTGGAATTTCTATCTTTCCTCACGCACTTTGAAACAAAAGAGAAATTATTATCAGCGCGAAAATAGTTGCCAGTTCCTTTAGAATTTTCAATTCTCTTTCGCACTTCTCTTCATTTAGATTCTCCGCGCTAGGATTTTCAGAATTTTCGCGAATTTTCGGCTCTTTTTACGCACTTTGAAACAAAAGAGAAATTTTTATCAGCGGAATATCAGCGCGAAAATAGTTGTCAGTTCCTTTAGAATTTTCAATTCTCTTTCGCACTCTTTTCATTTAGACTCTTCGCGCTAGGATTTTCAGAATTTTCGGCTCTTTTCACGCACTTTGAAACAAAAGAGAAATTTTTATCAGCGAAATATCAGCGAGAAAATAGTTGTCACTTCCTTTAGAATTTTCAGTTCTATTTCGCACTTTTTTTCATTTAGATTCTTCGCGCTAGGATTTTCAGAATTTTCGGCTCTTTTCACGCACTTTGAAACAAAAGAGAAATTTTTATCAGCGGAATATCAGCGCGAAAATAGTTGTCAGTTCCTTTAGAATTTTCAATTCTCTTTCGCACTCTTTTCATTTAGACTCTTCGCGCTAGGATTTTCAGAATTTTCGGCTCTTTTCACGCACTTTGAAACAAAAGAGAAATCTTTATCAGCGAAATATCAGCGAGAAAATAGTTGTCACTTCCTTTAGAATTTTCAGTTCTATTTCGCACTTTTTTTCATTTAGATTCTTCGCGCTAGGATTTTCAGAATTTTCGGCTCTTTTCACGCACTTTGAAACAAAAGAGAAATTTTTATCAGCGCGAAAATAGTTGCCAGTTCCTTTAGAATTTTCAGTTCACTTCGCACTTCTCTTCATTTAGATTCTTCGCGATTTTCTCTCGCGCTAAAATTTTCAGAATTTCCAACTCTTTTCGCGCTCCGTAGATTCTGTTCTCTTATTTGGATTCATTATAATCCTCTTTCGCGCTAGAATTTTGAGAATTCTTCTCACACAGTCTGAATAAAACTCCACGGATTCCTCTATTTGTATTCTAGCTTCGCACTACACAAAATACTCAACGAATCAATCTCAATGACCCTTAATTTCTTCAAGATTCTCTGTATTTTTCATACTGAATAATCCATCGTAAATACAGTTCGTTCGATCTCGGTTCTTGTTCAAATCAAATTATACAGAGTGCTGGTAGTACAAGCGAAGGCGAGGCAAGATTCTACGCGAAAAAATAAATCGAAGATAAAGATAAAAATTTTTTTTCCTCCGAGGCTTTGATCGTTCCTCGAATACACCGATCGTATATTCGTCCCAAGCTACGCCAAATAAATGAATTAACAAAAGGAAAATGAAAAAAAAAAAACTGACTGAGCCGTTGAAACAGCTTACTACGCAGAAAGTTCGATCGTCGCTGGTATTTTCCCAAGAGAAATAAGACGCCGTGAAAAATCGAATAAACTCGGATATGTCGCATGCTTTCGCGCGAGTTGCTTAATCGCGGCTGCTTATCCCGGCAAACGAAGCGCTAAATCCGGCGATATCGTTTCCATATATCTGGGAGAAATTTATCGCGGTGGTGTAGCGGCGGTGAGTATGCTGATTTCTCCTCGCGACGTGACGCGACGCATCGTGCAGAAGGTCGAAGCGATATTTCGGTTTAAGACATCTGCTCGGCGTTCCGTCTGCTCGTGACAGATGTATACTTCAGTGCGAATAGCTATGTATGGTTTTACACACGGACGCGAAATAGACTGCATTTCGGTGATGGCTTGTTCGGAGGCTGGCGTGCCGGATAAATTCAACGTCCACGGAGAATTACACGTTACGAACATCGGAGATTTATGAAAGGATCTCAGTTCTGTAATTTGCTTTGTGATCGACGATTAGTTGAAAATCCTTCGTAATCCTTTCGTCTGCAAAATTGTCCGCATTTTCCATATTTTCTTATCGATTCTTTCATTCTCAATCCTGTCAATTTCGATGGCTTTAGTCGCATTTGTCATTGAATTTTGTAGAATATCCGAGTGAAAGGAAACCAAAGGTTTTTACTTCTTTGTCGAGTAAATTTTTCAATCGATACAGAGTTAATAAAACATTCACTTTTTTTCTCACTTACTTCAGTTCATCTCTAATGTATTTATGCGTGTACCTATTATGCTCTTCGCTCCATGCATTTGTACAGAAAAATATGAAAATTTCTCGGGAATCAGAGGAAAAGGGATTAGTCGCTTTGAAATGTGAAATTTACTTCGTCGTACATGTACGACGTATTCGTGCTTCTGAAAGGCCAGATTGAATACATAAATGCATAATACATCGATCAAAATATTCTTGAGAGAGAGAGAGAGAGAGAGAGAGAAGCATCCTCGCAAGATGGATTCTCGTCGCATTAAATCGAGAGGCCGTACCAAACAAGGCTCGTTTCCCCAACGAAAAATAATACCGCCTCGGGAAGCATCTTTCACAGTCGATTTTTCACGCTCCGGTCCAACAAATTTCAAATCATCCTGTTTTCCTCGAGCAAACTCAACTTTCCTCGTCGAGAGTTGCAAAGAATACGCGTGGAAATTCAAAGTTCCAGAACGGCGCGCCGTTCCAACGATCAATCGAACGAGCGTGTTTCCCACTCGACAAACAATTTCTACGCTTTCTTATGGTAATTCGCCGATATATACGGGATTGGTGGAATCGATTATCGAAAAGGGGATTACTCGCGAGGGACACGCGCGAGGGTGGAATTTTACGTATTTTCGTCGTGTTCGATTCAACGACGTTATTTACATCGGACGTACTAGACAGAAGGAAGATCCGGGATAGACAGATCTGGTTTACGTCCGAATTAGACGTCGGTCAGATCGAAGCTACCACGAGAATCGTATTTCTCTTTGTACAGGGGAACGTGATTTCACCTTGATGGGGTTCCCGTGCAATCAAGAATCTGTAAGTAGAACATCAGTCTGTTTCGCGGATTAGATGTGATCGTGTTTCGGTATAACGTTAAAATTATTGGCAACGCTCGCGGAGACTAAGAATGGCTAATACAAATGATACAAATTTTCGTTGCGTGTGGATTTATGTATTGAAAGATGTAGCAATCGATGTTTCTTCATCGATTTGCATCGATTCTGGCAATAAACATGGATGAAATACAGTTAACGCTCAATATAATGCAAAATGCGTGGTATCAAAAATGGCGAAAATATTTTTGACGTATCGAGACAATTACTCGTGCAAACTTAGTATAAATAATACTGATATAAATTATAGGAATCTTGGTTGCACGTAGAATAAATTATCCACGTCAAATATAAACGCTAATATAAATTATACAAATTTTGATTGCACGTAAAATTAAATATTAAACAATCTTAATCGACTTTCATCAATTCACATGGACAAAATAAAGTTAACACTTACAATTAGTATAATAAAAAAAAAACCGTTTTGATGGTCATCAAAAACGGAGAAAATATTTTTCGTCAGTCACTGCAAACTTTTATCCATTTCAAATATGAACGTGCACAAAATAAAGTTAATACATTCGCCACTATTGACACAACCAGTGCTTCTCTATTGGAATTCGTTGTTGTTGCATCTTCGTGTTTCAAAAAACAAATATCGCACCGTGGCGATAGTTGTTCGGTTACACAGTTATTCATTGGCTTTTAACGACCGATGCGTTCGAACGGAGAACGAAAACTCCCCGTGTGGAAAGAGGCACGATTCCAAAATGTTTTCTGCTCTTTCACTCGCGACAATTAACCTCGTTCGCTGGAATGACATGCCACACACGTCGAGAATTTTTTGTCCCAAAATTGCAATAATTTCTCAGTTTTAAATATACTTAAATACACTTAAATTTATTACTTCTCAATAATTTCTATCTAGTCATATCGTATCAACGAGTTAAGAAAGCGACGTATTATTGTATACGATTTGGTCCGCAATCAGTTGCCAGCGCAAGTGGTCAATATCCCGATCTCGCACGCGTTCGCAATCGGTCACTGTAAGATCTTGGTAAAAATCTTCGACTCGCCAAACTATCCACGGAGCCAGGATGTCTTCGAATACATTGTTCACCGTTCATTGGAACGATGCGCTTATTCATCCCCGAAGTAAGGAGGCCGGGCTATCGCGATCGATCGTCTGGTTCACCGATACTCTGCTCTCTCCGCACCTTCTTCGTCTCTGTCGGTGCAGTGACGAGTCTAGACTACTTTAGAGGTAGAAATTCGTGTGGACGACGGGTGATTGAGAACTGATAGCGAATGTTCGTGCCAGAGCGTAAAAATACGGGGTAAGGAAGTCTCGTTTGTTCGGAATTTCTTTCCGCGTGGCAACTGTCGCAAACTGAAAAACCAAACTCGGGACTGTTTGCCTAATCTTAAAATGTAAGATACGAGCGTACGGTTGTGTACAAGTGAGTGTGTGGAGATAGAAATTTTAAGGGGTAAGATTTTGGATAGAAAATAGCGAGTCGTGACAGTATGCATGTATCCTACAAATTTACTTAAATATTAAAAAACATCCCGTTTAAATTTCGTTTAATTTTTTCCCACGTTAGTACTACTCAGTTGTTTCGCAATCGTATTTATAAGAGAGACTGTTTGTTTGATATTTAAACAAAAATAGACCACTCAGAACGCACCTTCCCCCTCATCCTTGCACCAAGTGCAAGGACTGAACGATCATCGATGACCGAGAGATTGAAACCAAAGTCAATCTCCCGAGTCTGCCTCACGCTCAGGGAAAGGTGCCAAAAACTCCTCATCGTGGCTGCATTAACTCGTCCTTTGGTTTAGAACGGAGTAAGATCCACTACAGAAATGATCCTGTGGAGTATGATCTTGGTTTATGCAGCCACGACGATGCCTATATGTAACTGGCAGTATGCTTTTTCGTCTGCAAGTACTGGTTTCGAATTACCACGCCATCTACGAAGACGATCCTGAAATAACGTATAAAAACGACAAAGATAGATTTATGTGGGATGGGCAAATATTTTGGAGAAAGGCCCAGAACTTTCTCAAGTGCCCAACAATTGCAATCAGATGTCCCAAGTGGTGTATTATAAACTGTAGAGAACGTTAGGCCCTGGGACTTGGAATTGTTTATGACTACTAATTACTTAAATATTAATAAACACCACGTGGGTTTTAATTTCGTTTAATTTTTTCCCACGTTAGAACTACTCAGTTGTTTCGCAATCGTATTTATAAGAGAGACTGTTTGTTTGATATTTAAACAAAAATAGACCACTCAGAACGCACCTTCCCCCTCATCCTTGCACCAAGTGCAAGGACTGAACGATCATCGATGACCGGGAGATTGAAACCAAAGTCAATCTCCCGAGTCCGCCTCACGCTCAGGGAAAGGTACCAAAAACTCCTCATCGTGGCTGCATTAACTCGTCCTTTGGTTTAGAACGGAGTAAGATCCACTACAGAAATGATCCTGTGGAGTATGATCTTGGTTTATGCAGCCACGACGATGCGTATATGTAACTGGCAGTATGCTTTTTCGACTGCAAGTACTGGTTTCGAACTACCTAGCCATCTATGGAGAAGATCCTGAAATAACGTATAAAAACGACGAAGATAGAATTATGTGGGATGGGCAAATTTTGGGAAAGGGCCCAGAACTTTCCCTAGTGCCTAACAATTGCAACCAGATGTCCCAGGTGTATATATCCTGTCCCAGTACTATAAACTGTAGAGAAAGTTTGGCCTGGGACTTGGCAATTATGGCATTTACAAAATAGTGTAAAAGTCATTTATCATCATTAAACAAATTTCCTTTATTTAACCTAGAATAAACAATCATTTTTTATGAAAGATTCTACAAATTGGGATCTCAAGCCGGGATTCCTACAATTATGTAGTAAAATCATTATCGAACGTTTCCTGACACGCGTCTTTTGAAATAACCGTTTGATATGTAATTTAATGCAACGAAGATGAAAAGCACGAAGGCGTGCAGATCTTGAAGAAATTGTAGAGAGTAGCGAACCGAGAGAGCTTAACATCTCTTTGTTCGCCTGTTCAGTTTTCCTTAATTACTCAAATATTGATGAACTTTATATTACAAATCACTTTGTTTAATTTTGTTTCTTCCCCCCCCCCCACCCCCCAAAGAAAAGAAAAAGAAAATGCGTGAAGATTGACCGAAGGAAGCGCTGTCGCGAATTGTTCCCTCTCGATAAACAAGCTCGGAACGGGGACGAGTTTTATTGCCTTAATTCCGGGGGCCTCGCGAGAAACTTGGATATTCATTCGCGGGAAAATTGAAATGGGACAAACTGTCGCTGGGCCGCTTTATGAACTGCGAAACTTGATTTCGCCGACCCGTATTCGCGGCCGAGGGCCAACTTTTCTTCGAAAGTTGCACCCTCTCGCCATTGCAAACGGGTAACTCCGGCTGCTACTCGCCTTTCGGTTTCCTCCTTCTCTCCTCGTCAGCATCCGCCGACCGTTGCCTTACTTTTTTCTCTCCCCCCGGCGTCCCTTTGGCCCGGCGAATTTATCAGGTTTGTCGGAAAGTTTGCAAATCAAAGTTGCGTCGGAATGCTTCCTCCTGACACCGTGCACCATGCGCACTCCTCTTTCTTCGCTCCTTGTTCGACGGACGTTCGAAGCTCCGTTTGGTTTTTCCCGGTGTCGGGAGTTGCCTCGCGGCGAATGTTTGACGAAGAGACGTTAAATGTTTCAGCGGCAACTTCGGTGGCAACTGTGGCGAGCACCTAAGCGCCGATGCACGTAGTTTCGCCTGTGCGGAAGAAGAACATGCTCCAAGTTCTATCTAGCGACGCGTTCGTGAAATAATAACCGAGTTCTACGAAACACCCGACGAAACTCTTCGAGTTTCTGAACCTTCGGATTCTTTTGTGCTCCGATTTCTTTCTCTCGTTCCGATGAGAAAGATGGAGTTTTGTGGTTCGGAGAGAAGTTTTCGAATGAAATTCCAGAGAAGTCGTGTTGATGATCTGTGTCGAGTGAAGGGAAATATTTTTTCGCGAAGAAAGGAGAGGAAAGGAAAGTATCTCTCTCAGAGATAAGAAATTTTAAACGATCCTTATGGAGGTAGCAAGCAATAGCTAGATTAATATTAATATTCATTTCGTGACTACGCGATGCTTTCCTCCGTCGTTGCCATTTGCGAATCGTGCATTGACAGTTTGATTAACAGTGCAAAGATTTCTGACTTTCGAAATTAATATTAATATTGTGTGTGTAGGATTTACGTCGAACGGATTTATTTCTGTTTCGACGTTACGATTTTACGTCATCCTGTAATCCGTCCCCCTTCAATTATCCTAATCCACGAATTCATATATCACAATTCGTGCACAAGCATCATTCGTCGGTATTGTTTCGCCAACGTATTTCGCAGAGGACAAAAGGTTTCACCGAAAACAACTCCACTGTTATTTTTCAACAATAATCACAGCGGCGAAAAGGGTTCCCCGATTTTTCAAATCTCCTTCAACACTCTGCGCGACGCTTGTTTAAAATTAATGTCTCCTTCTCTTTCTTCCATCGACGAGCGAAGATCCATCGCAGAATTCGAAAAAAAAAAAAAAAGAAATGTTCAATTTGAACACGAACATAACGAATGGCCTGTAACGCGTAACATTTCCAATAACCACCTGCCGTCAAAGAGGAACGAACAGGCTGCATTCATCCATCCATCACCGTAAAATAAGAATATCATTTACCGCCGTATCCGGTTGGCGCGTACATATTTCGCGGGGGAACACGTTCATGCGAGGAAAGCCTGTATATCATGATTAAGTCAATGCGCGACGACATCAATACCTTCGCCACGATATTTCACAACGACCAGTTGCAACAGTCGACAGCAGGGTCGTGTTCCACGTCATTTTCCCTCGTCTCAGGCCCGATACACATTGTCATCGCGCTCTATTTACATTGAATGTACGAAATATAATGCTGGGATTTTCATAGTAAATTTTACTAGTTCTTTTTTTTTTTACAGAAAAGCACAGCTAGTAATTTTTGTAGAGAAATACTTGTACTATTTATGTACTATGTGTCGCGTTTACGAATATATTGTTCATTTATCAGTCAGTGTATTCTTATCAAATTTGATTCTAACCATATTTAATTTTTGTAGAGAAATACGTCTATTATTTATTAGTGTTATTACGAATGTACTATTTTTTTATCAATCAGTGTATTCTTATCAAATTTGGTCCTAACCGTAATTTTTGTAGAGATATAAGTCTATTATTTATTAGTTATTATCTATTATTTATTATTTATTATCATGAATGTACCATTCATTTATCAATCAATGTATTCTTATCAAATTTGGTTCTAATCACATGTAATTTTTGTAGAGAAATACGTGTATTATTATATTTGTGAGTGTTATTAGAAATATATTATTCATTTATCAGTCAATCTATTCTTATCAAATTTGGTTTTAACCATATATAAATTTTGTTGAAAAATAAACGTGTATTATTTCTGAGCGTTATCACGAATATACCATTCATTTATCAGTCAGTGTATTGTTATCCAAATTTGATTCTAACTATATGTTATATAATTTATAACCTATTTATTTTCAAACCTATTTATTTTCAAAACGTATTTTTCGTTTTGTAAAATTACGTATCTTTCGTAGCTTGTCCCTGTAAATAATCTAAGAAATTATAATAGAAATTCATTTGTTCAAACAAACAGATTCAATTGGCAAGTCATTCAACTGGGCGTTGACTAAAATTTCGTTCCAGTAAATAAAGTTTGACTATATCTCCGTTATATCACAAACTCGTTGAATTCGTGAAATTAGCAATTCGTCGATGGAATGTCATTAAAATATCATTAAAATATCGCTGTGTTTTAAAACGACATATCTCTTCCGCGATAGCTTAGCCAGAGAGTACACCGGCACTTGAATTAGAATATTATCGCGATAACGGTTCCACGATGGCACGAGCCGCCATTCGAAAATCCTCGCGCGCCACGTGCCCGAAAATTATAAGCCCGTTACGTTCGAGAAGTTAAAGCTACAATTAATCAAGAGTGGGATTGTGTACGGTTGAAACGCGGCTACAAAAGTGACACGTGTCGGCCGTGTGTATAGAGGCTAAAGCGCCTTGACGCGGCGAGCGAGCTCGCGAGAGCGCACACACGCGGCCCCGATTAGAATATTATCGCCATAACAGCGTGTACAATGGCGAGCGGTGCGGCGATCTATGGTCTCACAGTGTCACGCACGCTATAAATTAACGCCATGAACCGGCCACCGAGGGTCAACTTGCACACGATACTTTACTCTGGAGTTTCTGTATTTCGTGTTACACGCCGCAAGCACGTTCGCCTTCCCTCCGACGAGTCGCTAATTCCCTTCCACACTCTTTACTACGATCGACGTTCGCGTTCAGTCCTTTTGTTCCTTTTTTCGAAAACGATTCGATCATTTTCACATGCTCAAATTGCTCATTGAACGGAAATTCATTTAAGCGAAAACGTTGCCTTTCTTTGGAATTCTCGTCGTCTAAGCTTGACACTCAACGTTGAATAAAATGACGAAAAACAATCGTAATGTTTCAACTTTCAAATCCATCAGAGAATTTTTCAATGCTTTCTTTGTCACGGTACAGACAGTCTGTAGCGTTTTCGGGAAGGAAAGTGTCTTCGCTTTCTCACCTGTTGCTCGATGTAATAGCATCTTGCAATTGAAGTAAAACGAACGCCGCATTTTGAAACGAACTCGGTTCTTTTATTTGAAGAGGATTGCAACAGTTTCAACATGTGCGTAGAAGCGAAGAATTTCGGAATAATTCTGAAGACGAATAAACTCGGAAGTTCTGTCAAAACGTAGTTTACAAATTATGTTAGTATAGTGTCACAGATGTTTGCTGAACTATGCACTGGAACTGTGAAGTATCATCAATTTAATTAAGAACGTAATTTTAGCAATATTCTGTTCATGTACTTTTTTTTTTTAAATGGGCAGACGCTAGTAGGCTGAAATTGCTTCTCCCATTAACTGTATAATATATGCGAACATAAAACAAAGCTTAAAAGTGCTCCATTCGAATCTAGAATCTCTTGCTAATTCGCCGTGCACTCGTTCGGCCTATTTGCGTAATAAGCGGCGCGTGACTCCGTCCCAACGAGAATTTTCAATTTCGTTGTCCCGCCGTCGTGATTGCGTTCAATTAGAACGCGGAATCGCTAATTATAAAAAAAAAAAAGAGAAAAAAGGAAGAAAATTGTTTTACATTGCTCTCATAAATTCGATTCTTCCTCGTCTGATTGTGCATTTGTGTTCCTTCTGATCTCTCGTTGAACTGCGAGAATCGTTGGATGAAAATTGGTAATTTTATTCGAGGCTTTGTCGAGTCGAAAGCACAGTTTTGAATGTTGATAAATTTCTCTTTTCACTCGGGTTTCAGCCTCTTTCTCCGTAGCAATTTTTCGCTGTATCGTTCTTTTATGACTTTAGAAACAGCAAAGCCTCGATGCCGATCGATTTTCTTTAATTTTCCTTTACACGAGTAGCAAGAAGGTCCGTTCTTTTCACGTTTTCATTATTTCGCGATTCTCTGGATGAATAACACACCACGCGTTTTGTTCATGCTAGAAACGAAGCGGTGAATGCATTAAATTTCAATCGTCTTAGCGATTGTCGTTAAACCTTTTCTTTATTTTTTTTCTTTCAGATGCTTAAGTCGGAGGCAGCGAGTTGGCTTCTTCGCACGGTGGTGAGTAATTGAAAATTTTCTAATGGAAATTTAACCATCGAGTCGTCCTTTATACTCGACAAAAGGGAACGATCATCCCACATCGCCTATTGTTACGAACATCGTTATAAATGGCCCCGATGAAAGTTGCTCAAAACGTGTGTAGTCACTCTGACTTGGTTCTCTAGCTTCTCTAGTCAACTGCCAGCTTAATTCGCGTTTGTAATCCATTACCCGCAATGTCTCAAATTATCGCTCCTTTCGTGCAGAAAGTAAAATTTAAAATATACAATCGAGTATCGCATAAAAAAAAAAGAAAATAAATGAAACGAAGAATTAAAGAATTAAATCGTGGTTGTTGATGAGTAATACCGTAAAGAAGATCTAATCGAGAGAGATGGAAAGTAGAAATTGAAATGCGCGAATATGAAATTATCGAGTCCAGTCGAGGGGCTGTAAAAAAAAAAAAAAAATGCAAATACCGTAATAATCGATGAAAAACGGAGGCACGCTGGCGTGGAACGTAGAACCCGTCGAAATTGTAATATCGGAATATTGTAATGAGGCCATTGATATTCCTATAAATTCGCTTAATCGGCATGCACGCGCAGTTACGTTCGCCGTACGTTTAAATGAAACCGGTAAGGTGTCGGTATTTCGTGCCGCTCTTTATTGTACAGAAGACGGGATAACTGGAGCTACTTTGGTATCTACAGAAATACACGTACAATTTTTGCAAGAATTTGTAAGAAAACGAAAAACGATTCATTTCTAAATATTCCTTGGATCTTCTGACCATGGTTAGGTTAGGTTTAAGACATTGATTTTGAGATTTTTAATTTTTAAAATCGTTACAAAGGTTATTGGTAATTTTTCATTTGGTATTTATAGAAATAGACGTAAAATTTTGGCAAGAATTTGTACGAAGACGAAGAACGATTCATTTCTCAATATTCCTTGGATCGTATGACCATGGTTAAATTAGGATATTGATTTTGAGATCGTTTGGAATTTTTAAAATCGTTAAAAAGATTATTGGTAATTTTTCACTTGGTATTTATAGAAATAGACGTAAAATTTTGGCAAGAATTTGTACGAAGACGAAAAACGATTCATTTCTAAATATTCCTTGGATCTTCTGACCATGGTTAGGTTAGGTTTAGAACATTGATTTTGAGATTTTTAATTTTTCAAATCGTTATAAAAGTTATTGGTAATTTTTCATTTGGTATTTATAGAAATAGACGTAAAATTTTGGCAAGAATTTGTACGAAGACGAAGAACGATTCATTTCTCAATATTCCTTGGATCGTATGACCATGGTTAAATTAGGATATTGATTTTGAGATCGTTTGAAAATCGTTGCAAAGATAATTTTTATCGATAATTTTTCAGCGACGTGTTAAGTGATTTTTATTTGAATTCTATCGATCGATACGTTGCGTCGATATTAACTGTTATCGTCGAAAGAAGCAAATCTGGTTATTTCTATTTGTACAAGCAAACGCGGTCGAGCGAAATAAAAAACACATTAAGATCAAACGGTCTGGATAAAATGTCATTTGCTGTTGTTTCACGTAAATTTACCAAGTCGTAGTAAATGCAATCGAACGTGCATGACATATTTATGTCCGAATTGTGACTGATTTAAACTAAATTAGAATACGTGATAATGTTACACTCGATTTATTAATAATTATGTAGTGGCCTATAGTCTCAAACATCGACTCATACAAGCCTCAACGTGTGCAATTCCATAATCAGTCTAACGAAAGACTTCATTTTCTCATTCTTCCAGTTTCAACAGAATTAACGTAAAACAGTTACAGTTGGAAAGTATAGAAATTACGCAAAATATGAAAAAAAAGAGAAAGAAAATACGTTGAATTGCACAGACTCGAGCAACAGTTTTGTGGCGAAATATTTCTGATATTGACTTTTTTCGCGGAACATTCGACTCTTTAATAACAATGGGAAATCGCGAACAATGCGATACTCTAATTCCTGTACAATTGCCTAATAACGTGATGCCTGTGGACATAATGGTAATAGGAAATGCATTATATCCCGCGCGGCTATTTCAAGCCATTAAACGTTGCGCATTTAACAATTCCGCGCCGTTCAATTTAGGCGCGTTGTTTCGATGCTGAAAATTGACCAATCTCCTCCGTGATGTTAATCTTTTCTTCTTGTTAAATTGCCGGCAATATCGCAGAGAAATTTTCGAGCCTCGCACATTCTCTTTTCACGTAAAGCAGCAAGTATAAATTGGCTTGTGTCTACCTAAAACGTTGAATTTTTTTTCTTGCTAGTATCAAGCATTACATTCGAAATTAATCACGCTCCATGTAATACTTTTTTAACTTATTTCCTTTTTATGGTATTTCTTAATTTTCTCTCTTCTGTCTTCCTCTCATCCTGTCTTATTCCGAAGCATTCCACCACAAGATTGTTCAACGCTTGAACGCGCGTAGGCAGCCAACAGTTTCATAAATGTTTGACCACGCTTTTAAAAGCTACGAAAGTTTTAGCTTTTGCTTTAAAAGCTCACGCAAAGAAAGATTTGCTCCCTCTCCTCTCCCCCTTCCCCCTCCCTAAAAAAAAAAAGAAAAAGAAAGAACGATGCCGCTGCCGTTGGAATAATTTCGTAGCGAAAATACCGAGCGGAAAGGATTTTTAAAAATGTATCCAAACCAGTCGGCCCAGTGATTCATAAACATCCTCGCCTTTTACCGCCAGCGTTTCGCATCGTCCTTTCTACCCGTTGAAATTAATATCCAGCCGCGAATTTACTGCGAGCGCGAAGCCTATAAAAATTATAGGGAGCGCGTTTATCTGGAGCCACGCGTGCTGATTCATGCGAAATCGATATGAACGTTGCACGTAAATACGGGCACGCGGCGAGCTAAGAATCGTTAATATCGCCGAACCGATTCCCGACACACGGAGTTTCGACACACGGAGCGCTGTGTTGCAGCGACGTGAGCTCGCTGTTAATTAATCGGACGTCGATAATTAAGGGGAAGTCTGGCTGGTTCGGGTGTTCGTCTCCTGATACTGGTCTCTCCTCCCTCCCTGCTCGTAAATGTTTGCTCGAATCGAACACGGTGTTCCCCGCCTGTCTCGCGCGAGCGAACGAATTGAAATGACGTTCGATTTTTACGTTTTCTCGTCGGCTGGTCGGTCACAACAGGCTCGTTAAGAGTCAAAATTTCGTTAAACCTGAATTATTGCCGCCTGCCTCTGGTTTCGTCGCGCGTGAAAATAATTATTATTCGCCGGGCGTGGAAGGGCGAGTAAAATGTAAATTTGCTTCGAACTTTTATTAAAGAGGCAGTCGGTTCGTTTTGAGATAAAAGTAACGAGTGAAAGTAATTAACTTTCGATCGAAGTATATAAGTTGGTAACGGGTTGTCGTTGTCGAAGACGACGAAGCATAGAAACGAGCATCGACAATCGAGATTTCGGGACAGTCGAAGCTCTAGTTCGACCCGTTTCGATTTACATTTCAAGGGGAAATATGAGCCTGGCAAGTGTCGTGGTGTTTTCGAACGGGGCGCAGCCGCCAGTTAAATAAATCGAAGTATCGTTTTCCCATCTTTCTCTTTCGCCTTTTTCTTCGCTTCGCTTTGCTTCGAGTCGCACAGTTCGCGATTGTAAAAAGAAGAGAAAAAAAGAAGCAAAAGAAAAAACAAAAAGAAAGGAGCTCGATGTAAAATATCTCCGACTCATTTCTCGATATATTCATGAGCACGGCGCGGCGCTGTCTCGAGGTCCATACATCAATGATAACGTCATTATTGGATGGCTCCGCGACACAGGGATTCCCCCGGTATCAGTGGATTAAAGCGTCCGCGCGGCGTTCGAACTACTCGCCTTCCTAGGGATGTAGCAACGCGAATTCGCCGGCAAGGGGGGGGAGTGGGAGGGGGGACGACTCCATTCCAACGAAATTCGCGCAATTTTCCGCGAGATTGCATCCATGAAGATTTTATTAATTCGAGAGATGCCGCGTCGCGGAATGGACGGCCTTTTTCCGGCCGTGGCCGTTTGAAAGATTAAGCGTTTCATCGTTCCGCGATAAATAATTCGTCGCGAGTCAGCTTCCCTCGGACGATTCATCGAATTTAGAGACGTCTCGGCCCACGTTTTGTTACGACCAGCGCGGTTCGGTTTTTTTACCAGTTTCCAAGAATCAATTCGTTGGGAAGGTTGGACTTTCGTTACATTTTCTACGGTCTGTAAGCAGAATTACGCTGTAAGTATAATTATAAAAGGCGTATTGTTATTTTGTAATTGTATTACAAGGGATATTTTCTCCGGAACATTGTCATAGCTGAACTAATCGGGCAATGAAACAATTATATTTCTATCTCGTTGAATTTTATTTGCTCGAATGTAGATGGAGGAAATTGTGTCACTCTGTGTCATAATAATATAATAACACGTAGCGTACGATGATATTTGTAACAAGAAGAGAATAGATATTAGATTTTTTCATAGTTCCAATCCAGAGATACTGCGTTTGTAATCTGAATTTAGCACGTTGAAGTTACTCCAATAGGAAGCCAATGGAAGTCACATGAATATTTGACGTTATTATTTTAATGATTATTCACTGGCCACCAATAGGAATATAATATCGCCGATCCGATATTGTCAATAACAACAGATGTTCGTTAGATATTTCGACAATAACAATATTTCGATTCGAAGAATCGGTAATAATCTGGCTGTCGATATTTCGAACGTGACGTTTCGCATAGTGTTGCAAATAATACGGCCATTGTAAAGTTTAAGCCGGGCGGCCATCGATGAAAATAATCCTGCCGAGCTTTCTCTTCTTTTACTTTTTTTTTCTCTCTTTTTTTTTTTTTTTTGACAAAACACGAACGTGTCCAATATCAGTTGTCAATTTCCTACGCAAGAGGCAGGGAGAATTTCATATTGTCTTACATCCTTTTCCGACTCCTCGCGGAACAAAAGGACAAAGAATTGTATTTCCATCATAATAGTGGAATTATATTATCGCGCGAGGTATTCCAATATGCGTGTATCGGCGAACCGCTTATCCGATATGTATACGGACGTTAAGCGTATAATTTTTTAATAAAATTTGACGATACGAGCCTTTTTGTTGCGTGGGACGCGAGCTTTTGTATCTCGGTGAAAAACATGAACGCAAAGCGTTTCAAAAGACTCTTCCACGTAAGATAAAAAGCGTAACACGAAGCTGTTATTGAATTTCTATATGTTTTTTTTTTTTCTAGAATTGAAACAGGTAATATTTATTTGAAATAACTTCGGTCGAGGTGAATTTGATTGTAATACAGATTAGTTGCAGGGCGAGTCTGACCAGATACAGACCGTATCTACTTGAAACCTGTGTTCCGTTGTATCTCGCGTTATATTTTTGCACGACGTAATAATTCTTCGATGACCAATTAAATTATTCCTCACTGTCGAATTGGCAATGTACAAAGCATGACGAAGGAGTTTCGTATTAAATATAAAATTCTAAACCTAACTCTGAGACGTCATCGATTTCGAAATTCCATTTTCTCTTATCGACTTCTGACTCTATCGAACGTCACTTTCAACATTTCCAATCGTCACCGTAGAAACACACCTGATGTTTCCCATCTGCGTATGAATACCGTAGTGAAGAATATGGTGTAAAAATAATATTATGTTGAAGCATTAAATAACAAATATGAAGTAAAAACGGCGTAATAATTATTCTTCGATGACTGTTTAAATTACTCCTCATTGTCGAGTTGGCAAAGTATTGGCATATTCGATGCTATACGATTGAAAATTCAAACTCAGAAATAGTACAGTAACCGATATAATAATAAATTAATAATTGGTATAATAGGTATTTCACAGTTATAATAGGTGTTCAATATTCCATGTAATAATAAATTAACAATAGGTAATAATAAACTAATAATAGGTATTTCATAGTAACTATTAACTATGTGGTTAACGTTGCATTCTTCAGCATTGTATTCTATTTTTCTCTTTTTCATTTTTCGAGTAAAATCCGAAATTTCGGAATCTATTTGGGTGACCGTTTTATTTCTGGTAACGCACATATTGCACGACCAACAAACGATCCACCCTTCATCCGGCTGACGATGAATTGATACATAATTAATGAAGGGATTTGCATCGATCGATGCCCCAAGTTGATAGTTCGATAATTATTTCGTTGGTACGACGAGGAAATTCGTTTGGTTATTGCAGAGTTATGCTTCGACTGATGGTAAATGTCGTTCAGAGGTGGTTTACGATACACTCGATCACTATTTCGGCGTTTGACTTGCTCTCGAGAATTCAGATGTTTGATTTCGTTTGTCAATAAAGAGACTTTCTTTCCTTCGAAAGAAACGATACTCCGAACAACTGAGACGTAAGAGTTTTTTTTTCTTAGTTAATACGCTGACGAAAAATGTCGCGACGATTAAAATTTCTTTGATCCGCCTTATTAAAATTCGCAGCGTCTCCTCTGGCTCTAACAGCGTTTTAATAATTTGTTAATTATCAACTTCGAAACTTCGGGCTTCGATGATCGATTGAACTTTTAGCGAAAGAGAGCGACGTTTAATATAATCATCTTGATGAAATTTTTTTATTAAATATCTCCATCGATGTTCTATCGGTAGATCAGATTCGCTCAGTTCGATAGATAATAATTCGACAATTGTTTCGTATTAAAAATTTTGTGAAAATTGCGAGAGATCTGCGAGTAGTCTAAACGATCAACAATTCCACAATTTCGTGTCAGTTTTTTTAATTTTCGGATAAACGACAGTGAAGTCTATGGCGAATTTCCAACGATAATTATCATTATCATTAATTGACATTATCATTATTTCCATTCTGCAATTTAAAATTTAATCAACGGGGTTTCCGGATAGCTTCATAATTGTGCAGGAATGCTAGAATTTTGAAGAATGCGAAATTAATATCGAAATAATAATTATTTAATATAATTATTATTTCATAATAAATCAGTTTAATTTAATTTAAATCAGTTTGTCCAGCAAGAGAAAGAATTCCAAGATACGAACGTTTATTTCTATATTTTCATGTTTTTCGAGAAGATACTGCGTTATTGATCCACAAGGCGGTGGCAGTAGTAGTATTGGAAGTCATTGACCAGACAAAAGTTTCGCCGGAGAGTGTAGGTCAGACGTTTCGATGTTCATTCATGAAACTTTGATCATATCGTAACGATGTAAATCTTCGAAGTGGATCAAACGAAAGGAACGTACTTAGGAGAAAGCTTAGGCAACTAAATACTCGAGAAGTAAAAAGCTTTTTCAATCGTCGCAAAAAATACTTATCACGACACATTTGTTGCTTGGAAATTGTTAAAAATTGAAGTACAGACCTGGGAGAACTGGAAGTTCAAATCTTTTCGATATTTTATCAACTGTAAATGATTGTTATATTAATTTACAGATTTAATTTTCAAATTTCAAATCTTTTCGATATTTTATCAACTGTAAATGATTGTTATATTAATTTACAGATTTAATTTTCAAATTTCAAATCTTTTCGATATTTTATCAACTGTAAATGATTGTTATATTAATTTACAGATTTAATTTTCAAATTTCAAATCTTTTCGATATTTTATCAACTGTAAATGATTGTTATATTAATTTACAGATTTAATTATCAAATTCCAAATCTTTTCGATATTTTATCAACTGTAAATGATTGTTATACCAATGTATTCATTTAATAAAAGAAATTAAAGCAATACTTTAGATCCAGATGGACAATAATTTATCAGTAGAGATAGTTTATCAATCTCACGCGTGATACCACTAATATTTTTTCCCGTTAGAATTTTCTTTTATACACTTTGGAAGTAATTCCGAAGGTGCACTTTATTTCTTCAAAAGTGACGAACGACTGTTCGTCAACTTGCGCGAGGCCGAGGCGAAAACTTGCTAATCAATTTCGTATTTCGGATTTTTACGATGCCGGCGATGGCGGCAGCGCGAGACCAGCCGAATGTAATCTTCGTAAAATCGTTGTTAGTTCGCCAACTTCGTAAAACTGGTCGTATAAAGCCTGTTGGGAGAAGTTAGCGGGTAACGGTAAGTTAAAAGTGGCCGCTGCGTGCAGTTTTCTGATAGCGAATTTATGATGTACAATTTATGCTCGTTGAAGCGTCGCGAAACTGATTCGGTATTTTGAAAAAAAAAAAAACATGGAAAAAATCTTCAAGAATAAGTTTTTCACGGGCCGGAAATGAAACGAGAAAAATAAACGAAAAAAAAAGAAAAAAATAAAGAAGACACGACGTGTACGAAACCCTTGAAAGTCGGCAATTTGGTAACTGGCGAAATTCGGTGAAATTTGCACGTTAATGCACGCCGCGGAATTACGTTTCGCACGAAAGTGGAGTACTTGCTCTCATATATTTTAACTTTCTGCCTGGGAAAAATAACGTACACTCCCGGGTCCGGTTGTTGCTGCCTTTCGGCAACAGTTTCCTCTTTAATCGCGCAATTTTCAGGAGAACGAAGCCAGCGTAATCGCGAAACACCGCCGGTTGACAGGTCACTGATCCGGAGAAACAAGCTGAATTTTTATTCGAACATTCTTTGGTCACATTCGATTCGACAAACAATATAAAATCGTGCAATACACTTCTTTGTATTCTTCAAATATCTAAAAATCACGAAAGTGGGTCACGTGTATCAAGCTGTTTTTTCAATGGAATCATTTTCATTCTTTTCTCATTGACGAATTTTCGTTCAAATATTCTCTGATCATATTCAGAAGGATATTATAATATCGCATAACTTCTTGCACAATACAATTTCAACATTATAAGAATCGCGAAAGTGGATAAAGTGTGCTTCTTCGACGCGATCATTTTTATCTTTCTTTAGTGCAATCCTTTTCAGCGATCTTTCAGATCCTTTACTCTGACTCGCATCGGTTCGTTGCTAAACGTACTCTACTTTGAGCCTACGTACGAATATGCATCGCTGCGTCGTCTCTCTCGCGGAAGACACGCGTCTGTTATTACATCGCCGACAGCAATGCAGCTCGTTGCCATTTCCGTCGTAATCAGCGCGAAAATACAAGCGACTCTTTGTACAAAAAAAAATAAAAAAAAATAAAAAGAGAATCACTTTGCAGACAAAATTACCAACCATGTTGGAAAAATAATTAGCACGGTTGAAATAGCGCGGATAGTCCATGCACCTGTCGGTTTCCCTCGTTTCGAAAAATTTTTCAATTTCCCCCTGCAATTCACCGAAAATGCCGCGCATTCGATATTCGCCCTCTGTTTTCACGGGCGAAGAGAAAGATCGGTTTCAATCTCTCTAAAGAGTCGGGCGAAATCGGAAAGAATCGGATATCTCCTCTCTCGCGAAGCGATTTCGATAGCCGCGTTCGCCGATGCAAATCTCACCCCGAGTAAGGGTGAGAAAATGTCCGATACATCAAGTCGTGTGTCTCGCAGCGAAACACGCCGTACGAATATGTTAGGTATATATATACATATATATCTTTAAGGGGATTTCACGTGCCAGAGATGATCGATGACTGTGTTACCGTTCGTTTCTTGCGTTACGTGGAACCGCGCGTGCGATCGATCCGCCCGGCGAAACGGAAAGTCGTACAGCATCTTGCCCGAACCAGAGAGTGGCTCATATTTCTCCAGTTACTCGCAATGATATTGCACCGTTCGCTTCTCTGCCGGCGCGGCAATCGCGGCGGGGGTGATCTTTGAACTTTGACCCCGGCGCGTGCATACTGGGTGTTCCGCAGTAATGGCGGAACCGTCGATGAGAGAAGAGACGCCGAGAAATAATGGTGGAATTGAATCGTCTCGTCCGGCGCTTTGTTTCCGGCGAGAATGCATTTGAAGATTTCGTCCGGTGAAACGAGCACGTGGCCAATTATCGACTGCAGAATGAAATTCTCTGTGGGGAGCGTGGGGTGTAGTTCTAAAATAAATTTTTAAAGAAAATTTCCAGAAACGCAGAGAAAAAAGGAAGAACTGCGTTTTATTTTCTTGGAAGTGAAACGTTTTTGTGGAAAAACACGAAAAACTTGTACGTGTAATGTAACGCGGGAAAATATTGTGGAAACATTGTACTCCACACGTTTGAATCGTTCGCAAGCCATTATGTCGATCTGTTCCATAAATTGGAATCCATAGAAGAATTGCAATTACGAAACATTATTTTCCCTCGGGAATTTACCTTAGAGTTGTTCCTGTGCCGAACAATTGAATAACTAAAGATTAAATTCGTTCCATAGGCGTCGAACATTGATTATATATCTGAGTAATATGAAATTGATAACTGTATAGAAAGCTCTATACAGGTGGATCAATTTGGCTTTTCTTAGGATTATTTTTAATTAATTTGAATCATTCTTTTTCCGAAACACCCTGTATAAAAAGTACAGCCAATCATTTTAGCTTCTTAGGATTATTTACAACAAATTTGAGTTATTTTTATACTGACACACCCTGTAAAAAAAGTACAGTTGATCGTTTTGACCTCTTAGGATTATTTTTAACATTGAATCATTTTCTAACTGAGACAGTTTGTATAAAACGTACAGCTGATTATTTTGGCTTTTAAGGATTATTTTTAACATTGAATCTTATTGAGACGAAAAGTAACTTATAAAAAGCACAGCTGATCATTTTAATGTTTTTTTATAACAAATTTATAACAAATTCGAGTCATTTTCATACTGAGACACCTTGTACACAAAGTACAGTTGATCATTTTTATTTCTTAGGATTATTTTTAATATTGAATCATTTTCTTACTAAGACAGTTTGTATAAAATGTACAGCTGATTATTTTGGCTTTCAAGGATTATTTTTTAACATTGCATCTTACCGAGACGAAAAGTAACTTATAAAAAGCACAGCTGATCATTCCAACAAAGTTGAGTTATTTTCTTATTGAGACACTTTGTATAAAAAGTACAGTTGATCATTTTAGCTTCTTAGGATTTTTTTTAACATTGAATAATTCTCTTACCGGGACACCCTGTATGCATATTCTGTATAATGTAACGCAAACGCGAAGAGCCTCAAGCGTGATATTTAGATGCATATCTTGTAGAATTTATCGGGCAATTAGCTTAATCCTCCGTTTAATAAATCTCAGATGAAGGTTGAAACGTTCATAATAAACGCGGTAGACGCGCGTTTCGGTGTTTCAATGTGAAATAAACCATGAAAAATGCATGCTTCGTCGCATGCCGTTTAATCGTTTCGCGTTTTTAATTCAACCAAGGGACAGTTGCTTTTATATCAGCTAGAATATTTATTATCGCTCGTGAAAACGAGAGTCAACGTCACCACCTCGGTGAAATTCATTTTTCAAAGGGGCAGAAACTCGCGTGCGCGCGGCAAACGCGATCGTTGCTTTAAAAAAATCGACGGGTCTTTTAATTTCTATCAATTCGACGATCGTTCCGTTTTTTCATCGTAATGATAAGAAAACGAATTTCTCGAGACTTCTCTGTTCTTCCAGAGGATGTTCAAACTTGTTCGAAATTGGAAAAAAATATCCCGGCACGCGCGCGTACGTCGGAGGGGAACATTTACGAAACGAAACTAAAAACAAGAAGCTCGCACAGTTATTGGAAGATACCGGGCAATCGAAGTGAAAATAAGAAGGTTCAATTTCCACTTTTTTTTCCTTTCTTTCTTTCTTTCTTTTTTTGCATCCGAAGTTCGTTCAATGAAAACACCGAAATGAAAACTCCCTCCGAGTAACGGTATATACGAAATATTTTCGAACGGGAAAATTTCAGTTTTCAGATGGAACTTCGAAATATCGGTAAAAATATTAAAGAAGAAAAACTCGGAAGTAAATCTTGTAGACGAAAGTACACGAAATATCCCCGAGTAGAGCAATTCTCATTCGGCAGTCTTACGGCTGAGAGAAAAGAAAAAAGGAAGAGCTCGTTCGAACGAAAGATATTAAAAATCATCTCGACAAGGATATTAGGGTGAGAATTAATACAAGTCTTGGCTATGTAGTATAAAAATTCATTCACGACCTATAATGAGAATTTTTCGTCGGCATGCATTTTTCAGAAAGTATCGAAATCGTCAAAACACTGAATTACGCGCTACATTAAACCAATACTATTTATTTATTCGTATTCTGTATTGAATTGTTGTTGCACGTACAAAAAATTTAACAGTTAACGTTAAGCTTCATTTCATAATATATCGAATAATCTAGTAAGGTATGGTACAATTCGAAACACGGATTCTACATCAAATTTCTTGCACTCTCCTTTCTTTCGTTATATTTTTCACGCGCTACACATTTCCGCCTTCCGTGAATTAATTTATTACCACACCCTAAAATTTCATTTTAACCCCTTGCGCTTGCAACTGGTTCGCGAACCATAACGAGCGACCAAACCGTATACAATAATAATTCGTCGCTTTCTTTTTGAACTCGTCGGTATGATATCACTGGATAGAAATGATTGAAAAACAATAAATTTATTATTTGCTTTGCCTTTGCATTTAAATATACTTAATACTGAGGAAATATTACGATTTCGGAACAAAAAATTCTCGACGTGCGTCGCACGTCATTCCAGCGCAAGACGTTAAGGATAATAAATGAAATAACTGTAAAGTAATCAGGTTTGAACAACAGTAATTGAATTAAAATTCAACTCACGTCTGATCCAATTTTTTTTTTCGTTGCAATTATTGTCAATAACGTCTGCCTACAGTAGCCAAAGGGGTTAAAAGCGAAACTGTTGTCGATGAAGCTAGTGTAATTCGCGTTCAACCGGTAAAAAAAAGATTCCCCCTTTCAGTTTCGAAATCACGGCGAACGAGCGTTCGTTTTGTTTTATTTTTCTTTTAACTCGTTAATTAATTCACAAAGGACCGCGCCAACTGGCGAAGTTTGCACGCGCGGAAAGACTCGCGGTGCCATTGCCGCGACGAATTCGTTTGCCCGCGTCGGGTAAATACAGAAGCGGCAGATTTGCACGCGCAAAGTCGGATTATAACTCTGACTTTGACGAAATCCTCTGTCACCGAAGTTCAAGTCCCGTCGTCGACGTCGCAGCGTGAAGCGCTGCCCTTTTGAATCTCCCGGATTGTACGCGCATTTAATTTCCACCCCGGCGGACAACGTCGGACGCCGAAAAGTGCGCGCGAAAAAAAAGTTTCTGATTTATTCAAGAAACGTGGAAACACATTTTTAATAACGACGCGGCGAAACGATGTCCTTTTTTTAGTTCTTTTCGCTCGGCGCGCGCGGCCGCGCGCTTGATGCCGCGCGTGCAACAACTAAACGTGAAATTACCGTCATTTAGAATAATTCCCACCTGGCGCGAGCCAGACCGCGTGAAAAACGCCTGCAAAGAAAGAGAAGAACGAGTCCAAACGTCTCTTTCAGCGCGCGTCGTGAAATTGTTTCGCAATTTTCAACGAGCAATTCCACTGATTTCGCAAACGTTTCGAATTTTTCTTCCCCTCCCCGCGTTCGTGTTGAAATTTATTTTCCTTTGCGCGGGACGAAAGTAAACGCGGATCGTGTTGTAACACAGGCGGCGGCAGGTTGAATTTTTCAACCGAACTTGATTAAAAATCGAAGCCGTCGGACACACGGCGCGGCAACGGTATTATTCAATTTCGTCGGAACGAATAAAATCGAGTCGTATTATGCAAATGATTGTTCTCCGTTTCTTTTTTTTTTCTTTCTTCTTCTTTCTCTTTCCTCTTTTTTTTCCCCCGGCGAACTTCAATTTCGTTACCGGTATGAATACAGAAGTAAAATGGCAGGGGTCTGAAAATAATTCTTTCTCCCCTGGGGTACAGAATTGAACGAAAGAAAACCTCGAACTAATTTCGTTCGCTTGACTTTTCTTAGTAAATTTATTATGTCAAAGAAAGCCGCGAGAAATTTATTATGTCAAAGAAAGACACTTGGAACTTGTAGCAGCTTCTGAAAGATGCAAAAAGATTCTTGGATATTTATATGATATTGTATATTAGGTGATAAATGTTTTGAAGTCTCTTGAAGAAAGATCAAATTTCGGAGGAGTTCAACGGAAAAGTTTCGCGTGCACGCGAGGAAGATCGGACGAGAGAAAATTTCAAAAATTTTGAAAACTCTACATACATCGGAAAATGCAAATTTTCGTAATAAATTTCTAACATAACGGCCAACCATATCCAATCGTCATTTCCTGTCTCGCTAATTTCTCGCAGAGCGAAACAATTTTTCCTTGCGTTCTTGGCCGAGACTCTCCAACTTACCGTCATCGTTTCGCATTCATTCGCGAACGCGAGCGAGTGCCTCTTTGCTACTCGCGTAGCGGAGTGGCATGCGAAGAAACAATGGAAACAACGGGCAAAGCGTAAAAAAAACGCTTCAAGAGCCGACGATCTACTCTCGATCCACTTTGTTAGAAGAGGCAACAGGAGAAGAATCGATTTACGAGGAGGGTGGCTAAGGGCTCATGAGAACCTAATCAACGAGAGACAGGTACACGAGAGAGCGTAGATAAGCGATCAAAGTGATGGGAGCGCGCCCGTGGCCCGTGTCGATCATTTAAACAGAACAGATACGTGTCTCCTGGAGAATAACATTGTTAGAAGCGCGATGCAGTTGCGCTTGACGATGCAAATCCGCGTTATTGATCTTTAGGCAAAAGTGAAAGATATACGTTCACCGTGTCTCCTTGATAGAAATGCGAACAAAGCAAATTTACACTTGTTGAATTGTGCTGCTCACAAAAATTGGGGGGGGGGGGTATTTCAAAATGAAAATGAAGCGATGAAAAAGAGAAGCATTTGATTTTTTTTCTTTGCTTTTCTGATGTACTTGCTTAATAAAAAAAAATCGAATACTTCTTTTTCTTTATGGCTTCGTATTCACTTTGAAATATCCCCTAATTTTTGTGAGCAGTGTAGTTTATTGATCGTTTCTTGGTGACAGAGTTCGCAAGAAGATGCTGAAAATAATAGTTGTATTTAATTATGTTTCTTGGCGACAGAGTAGCATTCCGTGTGATTTATAGCCATGTTCAATAGAAATTTATTTCATGCTCCTATCTTTGGATTCTACTAAGATTCCTTTCGAGATTTTTAGAAAAATTTCTGGTATGGTATATACTTACAGTAAACTGACAATGAGTTTGAAAAGTATCGAGAGATATATTTCTGTATTTTTCTCTCAGAAAACGAGGGCAGAGATGAAGCGAGATGTTTATAATCCCACGATTCTATCGTAGAAGTTTCATCATTCTTCTAATAAAAAGATATACGAGTTGAGATGTATCTTCGATAGAATGCAGTATTTGTAATAACTAATACTGATAATAATTCGCGAACGATATTAAATTATGTATGATAAAATCATACGAATCTATCGCTATCGTAGGAGGATGGATATTTTCTTGACGAATTCCTCCATGTTCTCTGACTCGAAAGATGAGTCAATGCGAGTTCGTCGTATTGAAGAGACGAAGCAGTCGAATTCTCTCAATTTCGAGCAATTGAATCTTACGAGAATCTGCGTTCCCTCCGTTCGTTCGAACCGGGCTCCTTGTTCAGAATAAATTGCAAAGATTCTGACAATAAATTTCATTCTCGCGAGAAGAAATATCCTATAAAAGTCCTTTCTTTCCGGGGTGCTCGTGCTAACTTTATTAAAGTTTTAGAATTAATCGAGCCCCCGTCAAACAGTCTCTGTTGCCTGCTTAATTAAACTCGGTATATTGATAAAAGCAGCTGTGAATTATGCATCTCGGGATACCGAATGAAAATTTCTTTTCGATTTCATTCAAGTGGGAATTGTCGTTCAAACGCTGCGTATTTATTAAGATACGAAGCTCGCTGAAGAAGAATCTGAAGAAGGTAGTACGCGTTCGTGAAAAATTCTAATTTTTCAAAGTTACATTTGGATCACGACATAGATAGTAGATGATTATTCGAAGAGTAATCGAGGGATCAAATTTTGGCGAAACGAGAATATACGAAACAGAGTGTAGGAAAGAGAAATCTGAAGAGATTGCGCCGTGAATCTACAAAATTCGCGTGAAAAGTACCGAACTGGTCGCCTCTAACAAACTTGTTAGACCGGATTTTCCTCGAAGAAAGAAAATGCAAAAGAACTTTCGGCTACTTTCGCTGGCAAGAAAAAAGAAACGTTGGAACCAGCCGTTCCACGGACGAAAAGAAAGTTCCTCGGTCCACTTGATCGAGCAAACAACCGTCTATACTCTCGGCGGGTATCCGATTAATTAGTATCCCTGTAGCAAAGAACCCGAAATCCTGTGCAACACATAGAGCCAGCCCTCTATCTCTAATTGGATCCTAGTTTAAGTACACCAAGCCAGGAAGCTTCGAGGGCACGTCACATTCTGCGCGAAGAGGAGCAGGAAGAACGAGCAAGAGATGCGAGGGAAGAACAGAGGACTAAATGGAGAGAGAAAGAGAGAGAGAGAAGAGAGATTCGCGTTTCCTTCAAGATTCTCCTCCAAGATACGATAAGCCGCCGTTTCTCGCACCTGAGAGCCGGCAAACGTACGACCATAGTCGGCCATAGCGCGGCGAATTTATCGCGAAAATAACGCTCGTCATTTTCTTGCTCGCAAAACGTCTCCTGCCCGGTGAAAGCAGGGAGGAACAGTTCCCACGCCCGACGGAACTTTTCAACGTTCAACTTTGTCTTGGAGGATCTCGAGAACGCGGTGATACTCTTTTACGCTCTTTACACGCCCTTTCCTGTTCCATCGAAGTTTCGACTAGTTGCCCGGTTTCTTCTTCTAGAAATTGGCGAAAGATGGTTACCTGTAGGTAATAACGAAAGGCTTTAATCTACGTTGTTTGAAATAAATATAAATAATTTGGGAATAAATATAAATAAAGTTTATTAATTTGAAATAAATATAAATAAAGTTCATTAATTTGGGAATTGGACGGGTACTGAAAAGTCCCAATACGACGATGGAGAAAGATGTTAAGCTCTCACTAGACTGTCACGCTATCGCAATTCTACTCTATCATTCGACTCGATTCTCTCTCTATGATTCCTTTTCGAAACCTTTGTTCTTTCGCACACACGCACAATTATACTCTAATATATTAAGTCTTGAAACTTGGGCGACTAGACAAACAGCTCCAAGTTTAGTTGCAGTGAACTTTTTTTTATTGTTAGGCTGCACAAGAAGAAGTTCCGATCAATTTGCCAACCTTCCTTTCTCACCTCACAGATATATTTTGTAACTACAGAATATCTCTGCGTCGATGGTACAAGCAAGACGCAGACTCTACTTGAGGAAATAATTCGAAAACAAAGAATAAAATTTTCGTCGATGAAAAAATATTTTACTTTTCGAGTAAATTATTATTATCGCGGTTGCGTAATAAAATTTTGGGCCGTAAGTGATTTCGAATGTGATCCCACGCGATGTTCCGACATTACGCAATTGGAATTGTTCCGTTAGTTTCGGGAGGAAATATGAACCTTCTGTATTAAATGGAGCTGGCTCGAAGGTGGCGCTGACGAAGCTGTATCTGTAATAATAGATCGATATTCCAATTCATTATTAACACGTTCAATGATGCCGCTGGCCGGTAACGATTCATGATATCGCGTGCCAAATGCGGAACCGCGCCGTACATTCTGGTTCACAGATTTCTCTAACAATTCGAACAATTGGGAAAATGTTACGGTTCTTCTGCCAACGTCGAGATTTCAATGAAATTATCTCGAATTATCTCGGATTCCTCGCAGCATTCTTCGTTGAACAATTAATAACGCAAATAACCTTGCCCCGAAGACTCAGTTTCCACGAATTTATGAATAAACGCCGACTGTTTATCGAATTGATGAATTCTTGTTTTTCTCTAACGTTCAACGTTTAGAGCAATCGATTGCCCGTCGCACTGGCGATCAACTGTAACGAGTTATGAATCAACGTCGCCGATAAATGACAATTAACCACGGATTAACTGGTGCTATTAATTATAATTAATATCGGGGTCTGCGTTCATTAGGAAAACAATTCGCCAGATAATTCAGTGGAAGGTACACTGTGCTCATCGCATTATTGAAATTCGGTGATAATTGTAGAAATTTCTATATTCGATCAGTATTTCGTCGTTTATTTAATAATTATTGTCTAATTATCGATATACCGATTATTCTGATGAAATGAAGAAGAAACAAATAGCAAATCTTCCCTGAAATGAAAGTTCCAGCACAATCAATTATCAATTTGAAATGGAATGTTCTCTTTTATTTTGAAAACCTTCCACTGAAAAGAAATATCCATCACTATGTCATTTCATTTATTTTGAAGGTGCTTTTTCGTTTTATTCTCTGGTTTGTACACCGGTTTCGTACAATGCACCTTAAAAATCACCAATTTTACAGAAATTGACTTTAAAAGTACTACAATTCACGCTAGGTCTAGTTAGTTAGTAGGATAAGAATGTCGCAATTGCTCAATAAAATTATTTATCAAAATAAAATGCTTTTCAATTTTCCTGATAAATTAACAATATGTACCGCGTATAAAGTATTATATATAGATTACTGAAAGTGGATTGTGGCGTCCACGCGTTGTCATATTAAACAAGAAAGCTCGGTGTGTGACGATCGTAAAATGAAACAGTCAGCCACGCGCGAGAAAATGTTTCACGTGTACGATGTAATATTTGAATATTTCACGAGCGGTGAACGACGATGGTTTCTTTTACGGGATGTGATATCGCGAGAGGGACGCGAGCAATGTGTTTCCGCGATTGCAAAATGGCGCGACAATTGCGCGGAAAGTCGAATTTTTCTCACGTCCCAGGTTACATCTCACTTCGCAAAGAAGTAATCGCCAGTCCTTGAAGAGGACACACGATCTGTCTAATCCTTTAGGGGTGTCTGTCTCTTTACACGTGTCGTAAAACGCAACTGCGCGTGTACGTTTGTGTTGTTGGTAACGCCACGGGCACGTAAACGAACAGTTATATCCCGACGTCTAACGGCTCATGAATATTCCACGGATCTCATTATTTACGTGTATTAAATATTAATAAGCTCCTACGTTCGCGGTGAATCGCGTGGAAAGTTTTTCTTCTCTGTGCGAGATAAGATGACGGAACGCAACAGCGCTGTTAAAGGATGATGAGTAAATTCCCCTATAAAATTGGCTAGTTTCGTTTCCGTCGGACTATTTGATTGTCCACATTTCGAAAAATGCACTTAACGTCGGCTCAAAGACTGTGTGTCGCGATTGAGAACACCGTGAACCTAAGCTAACAATAAGTCTTAAAATAACGCAAGAGCAACGGACGCCGATCATTTACGTTTGTCTCGCAACGAGGGCGGACGCAGGAACAGAGAGGGTGCACGACGCGGAATGGAACAATGCGAAAGGAAAATACAATAGTACGATGGAACGGAGGAATGCATTTTCTCCTTGTAGGTGCTCGACAATCGTGGATGTAGGTGTCCTACGGCGTTCTAGAGCTTTCAGAGGGACGTACAGGTATATGTATACGTTGGCAGCTAATTCCCGGGACGCTGTCCTTTCTAACCTGCGAGGGTGAATTCTCGCGGAAAATTCGAGGCTGCGGCTATGGAATTTCGAAAGCAAATCCAAAGCGGGAACCACCGACGGCGTTACTTCATCGAGCACCGATGAATGGGACTTTTAATGCGCAATCGTCCCTGCCAGAAGCGATGAATTGAAATTCTCGGAGCTGTGTGTGTATATACGTACGTACACGTGCATACGCGCGTGTGCGCGTGCGATGTTACGTCGAAGATTGCACGCTCGGGCTTGAAAGAAAGGAGCTATTTGCGCGGAGTAAGGGGAATATTAATTCGAAGATGATTGCTTCCAAAGCTCGGTGGCATTCGTTCGCGTCTCCGTCTTCGAGTCGCGGCTGATAAATATCGAAAGTTGAAGCAATTTTTGCAACCCGACACCTTCCAATCCGCCAGGCATTTCAATAGAGCGTTCAGGTATTTCGTTCATTTCGGAATTAAATTTCCGCTTTCCAATCGAATTTAGTTATCCTCCTCGCTGTTTGAACGAAATATCACAGCGAACGGAAACGGTGAAGTTCGGTTCATACGAATCAGTATCTCCATTGGTTCTCTCGGGGTGATACCGCGACACGATTAACGTGGAATTCTATTGATCGAATTATTCCCGCTTTCGCTTAATTAACAGAGTTTCCTTTGTCTTGAATTTCTTCAACGTACGAGAAATACTAGGTTCTTTTTGCCATACGAAGGCCGGCGATTGAAACGTAAGATTTCCATCAGAAATGTTAAAGCGAAAAAAGAAACTTTACGATACAACGAAGTGCACGAGCTATTATTTATTTACGTTTCACGAAACGTCATTTAAATATCTAAACATACACTGTCCTACTATAAATAATAAAAACTACAAATTGGCCATTTTGACCATTTTGGTAGTTTTAGTGTTAAACGCAGACCTTGCTCTACTTCACAAGAGGTCTTTCACATCCGGACTACTGTTTCACGAAGAGATCTGCGAGCCTAAGTCATAACACTCTTCTCCTCTATTTGTTTAATTGACTAAGAAAAAAAAAAAAGGTATAACATCGTAGGTTTAAGCAGTATAATTTTTAGCTATAATTTAATTGTAAGTACGACCCAACGAAGGTCAGATCTAAAGAAGAGTTTCGAAGGGTCGTGAAAAAGGGAAGCAGACGCATCGAAAAATCAAATAACCTGGAGAAATGCGTGGAAAGAGACAAAGCATGAATGTGACGGAAGAAGCGTACTTGGGGTGAGACATTTTTCTTTTTTAAGAAACGGGAGACGGATTAAGATGTGGACAGAGTCGATCGAGTGGTAGAACAGAGTTGATCGAGTCGAAAACAGAATTGTTTGAGTCGTGAAAAGTTAGTCGAGTTTTGTTGAATGGTAACTAGGTCGATTTCTATTCGCTACATTGTCCTGTCTACGTAGGAATAACTGTAATAGGTCATGTTTGCATGTGATGTCAATAAGGTAGCATGCGATCTATGTATGTATATAGATCGCATCATAAAAAAAAAAAAAAAACAAAAGAATATAGAACAGTAGAAAGCTGCTGTATCGTGTAGATCATTGTCCTGTCTGTTATTTGTTTAATTACGTTAGGAATAACTGTAATAGGTCATATTTGCATGTGATGTCAATAAGGTAGCATGCGATCTATGTATGTATATAGATCGCATCATGAAAAAAAAAAAAACCAAAAGAATATAGAACAGTAGAAAGTTGCTGTATCGTGTAGATCATTGTCCTGTCTGTTATTTGTTTAATTACGTTAGGAATAACTGTAATAGGTCATGTTTGCATGTGATGTCAATAAGCATGCGATCTGTGTATGTATATAGACCGCATCATGAAAAAAAAAAAAGAATATAGAACAGTAAAAAGCTACTGTATCGTGTAGCAAGCTATGAAACTCCTTAAAAAAAACTGAATATTTGTGTTTTATAAAATAGAAAAATACTAATACCAAATATAACAAATCACCTATATTATTATTAAATATTTTTTATATCTAATCTCTCTCTTATAAACATTCCTTATATCTAATTTCTACAAAAGGAAAGAAAGAAGAGAGAAGGGAACAACGAAGTGAAGAGATTGAAAGCAGCCGTCAGCTGTGCAAATGTCTTTTCATTAACTGGTCGAAATTGGTTGGCATATTTTCCGGAATCCCGGCTGACGAACTATATCCGTTCACGATTCGGCGATCAAAGGCCGGGCAGCGCACCGGGTACACGCGTGACCTGGAATTCCCGGCGACTCAAGTAAATGTAAACGGAAACCGACCGTTCTTACTGCAAATGGCGGCCTGCAAAGGGAGACACGGTCTCGATCTCCTCGTTACGTGCGCCACGAAATTTGCCAACCACCTGTAATGCTGGCAAGCCGTAAGAACCGCACACACACCTGCAATTATGATGTTCATTTTCTGATGACTGAAAGCACCAATTGACGAAACGAACCGTTAAACAACGCGACACGATTGTTCGTCGATTTGGGGTCGTTCTTCGTTTCATCCGTAGGCTCACGCTTGAACTAAACACGCGTGTACAGTGGAACGACGATTGTCCGAATTAATTGGGGGACAGTGATTTGTTCGAACAAGCGGTTTCTCGGATAATCAAACTAGAACTAGGGCTTCTCAATGTGTGAAATGTATCCCACATAAAGTCACAGAAATTTTAGCAAAGCTGAAGAATTAATGTGAATTATTTATATTCGTACGTGTACCAAAGAATTGCTTTTCTTCGTGATTCGTCATCAGCAAATGTTTTAATTCATATTCCTAGTTTATACCTAGTTTTACCTCTATGCCCAGGGTCGCGGAAATATTTGCTCGGGTAAACAGGATCGTTAAGTGGAAAAGTTTGAGAAGCGCTGGCTCAGAAGAACGAAATTTGCGATGCAGAATGTCATGAATCAACTAGAAATTAAACGAGCGAAGGAACACGTGTTTATATAATCAGCAGATGCTGCGAAATTTTCATTGTCTCTTCATCAAGGTATGCAATTCAAGCGTTTTCTCTCGAATTAATGCAAGATCCATTTGCACGTGCGTACGCAACTGATTTAATTAACTGAAATAATTCTCATGCTTCTGTACGGATGAAAATTCCTCTTATTCTTGTTATTTAAAATTTTGTTCTTTTGAAATTCTAATAATGTTGATTCGCTATTTTCCCAACGTTACGTTCTATGACTAAATTATACATATTTTCACATATTTATATATATTTTTTTTAACTTTCAATAATATTTAATTTATCTTTCAATCTTGGCTGCACTCTTTTCCTTTCGATAGTATTTTCATGATAAGTGGAAGGCAATTCACACGAATGAGGCAGTAATCTAACTAACAAGGATACGCGCTCTAATATATAAACATTGGCTGTACGACAGACTGTATTCGGATAATCGAAATTCGATTGATGGACGTTCTACCTACGTGTTAGAATTATCACAGAAGTGATGGTTACAAACAAGTGACAAAATAACAATTTCTAAGCAATACGGCGACGAACAGAGCGGCACAGTATATTGCTTTAAGTAATAGATAAACACCGGTTGGAACTAATTCAACTTGGCATTTAAACAATCGAATATAGTCAGTTTGGCCCGCAGCCGTAAACGCGAAGCTTCGACTGCGTCGTTCGTTAATGTTATTATTTACCAATGTAATAGCTAATTAAACGCACGCGGACTCGGTTAATTTGTATTAACCAAGCAATTTAGAACCGGCAATCGTAATCGTAATTGAATTTAATTTCCTCGTCCCCGAAATCGTCTTACTCGATGCGAATGTTACGACTGCGTCGGTTGAAATCTTCATTTCGTACGGCAGTCGTCAGTTTATTGTTAAAAGTATTATTTAAAAATCATATCTTTGCATCTTTTTTCGATGCTTTTTATTTGCCCAAAATATTAATTCTTCGTCCCCGCGATGACGTTTGTTTTCGCCCTTCGTTCGGCCATTTCGCCATAAAAATCTCCGCCATTTTGCTCGACCATTCTTAACGAAGCAATATATCGCGTCGAGCCACAATTCGGGCGCAATTAATCGGTGCGCACAAACGGCCGATAAAGGGATTGCCACCCTCCCACTCCGGTCCAATCGAACGGCATAAATTTCGATTTCCCACTTTCTCCGTTACATATCGCGTGCTCGACATTGTAATCCACCGCGCCGTATGTACGTGACAACCTTTCATGAACTGCGGAGACCGAGACTTCATCGAACAAATCGTCCCTGTCTGTGAATTAATTGCTCACCGCGTCATCGGCTCTCTGTTCTAGTCTGTTAGACTACTTCATCTTCCGTAGGCAGAGACAATGCTCTTGCAGATTTTATCCTCGATATCGGCAGATGGAACAGGACAGATTTAACTGTGGAGGGACAGCGATCGAAAGCAACCTGAGTATTAATAGAGAAATAAAAATCCCCATTTTGCCTCGACGGTGACTTGTGACTTGTACTCTGATTCGAAACGAGGGGCGACTAAGTAGAAAATTTGTTTCGATTAACGAAGAATTTGTTTCTCGGCTGTTCTCGGTGGGCTATAATGAGTCAACAATTACAGTTACTCGATCGTGGATGTTCCAGCGATGATTTGTAAATTTTCAATTTCTTTGAAAATATCGAGCGGAATTATATTCACGAAACCGTTCGTGCGGCGGTCGTGCAAAGATGGAACGACACACATCGACTCGCAATAAAAGAAGTCAGACGATTCCTTCTCGATTCGTTCCTCGTTCGATATGCAATTTTTTAGAGAGCGTAATATTAGGAATGAAGCATTTCTAGTTCCACGATGTACACACACACATATATATTCGCACATTGTTTTCCGTATCAATAAATTTGATTTTTAGTTTTTTAATCATTTAAATCGATTTGCGTGCTCGGAAGCTGAGATAAACTAGAATTTGTTGACTATTGATGTTATATATGTTACGATGTTATATACGTTATACAGGTATTCAATCAGGAATTCAAACTAAGCCAATTTTTTTAATAACGTTGTTATAACGTTGTTATAATCGATTTTATTTTTTCATTGCAGAATTAATCTGATACAGTTTCGCCAATTCATGAAAAATTGTATTGACGAAATATAGTATTGCGAGACGTTGAAATGAATACGAAACAGATAGTTGTAAATAATAAAAAAAAAAAAAAAAGGAAGAAAAATCGATCACAAAAATTGAAGAACAGTAATTTAACTTTCAACTCTCGAAATGAAATATTTGTAGGAATATTGGATCGTAGACAAGTTCGTTCGTTTCAATAAATGAAGTTCCAAACACGCCGAATAAAATCAATTACAAACGATTCGAAAACTCGATCCATAAACAGTCATCAGTTTAGGATCCTATGAATCCGCTCTTAACTTAATCCTCGGTCAATCCTTCGTGCGCGTATTTTTCCAAATTATTTATCCTTGCACGCGCGTTTTCTTCTTTCTTCCCTTCTCTCTACTTCTTTCTCCGATTCTTCTTCGCTGCAAGAAAATCTCTCTCCATTGGCGGTATTTCGTTCGTCGTATCACACGATGATCCCAAGCACTCGATCCAAACACTCTTCTATAGCGCGTCTTACACCTAACGCCAAATATACTCCTCGTTCTCTCCATTCTAAATGCTGTTCACACGCTCGACGAAATCCCACCCTCCCCGTCACTATGATTTATCGCAGTTTCGAACGCAATTTTACGACTCAACGTTGTCCGCATTGACGCGTGAAAATCAAAGTGGCGACCCGTTGCCGCGAATAATGAAAATTCCATTGCAATTAAAAGAAAATCGAAAACTCGTCAAACTTTACTTGTCCAGCTCCCCTTCCGATGTCCAAATCAATCGAACGAGCGTTTATCACCGATTCGACGAATCGTTCGCGAATGGCGATGTTCGCTTTTCGATAATTTCTTTTTTTTTTTTTTTTCGTTCGCCTCTTCTTCTTTCTGTCGTGCAGTTGAAAATCAATTTTCTGCAGTCAATATTTGCACGGCGTGTTTTTTTTTTTTTTTTTTTTTTCACTGTCCTGGTTAACACCCAAGTTATACACTGCCATAGTAATTTACGTTAGGTTAGAAAAACTTTCGGAAGGTGAAAGTTGAATCAAATGAGATAAAAAATTCAAAGAGTGAGTGATTTCTGTTGTTTGTTCCGGTTAACTTTCGAGAAATATTACGGTTAGCTTTGGTTGAAGTTGAACTAGTTTCAGAATTAAATTTTATTGCTTGTCCTTGCCGCGGGGAATGTAAAATATAAAATGCCTTAAATCTTAATAAACAAAAATAATCACAATCGTCTGCAGCTCAACGATTGATCACACTGTTCAAGGATTAACGTTGACAAATTGTTAATCGAGTGGAATATACTCGCTGTTTAAAATGTTCAGCTTTGTCCTCATCGTTATTTTTATAGAGTTGAAAATCGCTCGACCAAATAAAATAAAGTCGCGCAAGTTAAGAGTTGAAATCTGTCTATTCTCTGAAATTCTCTGCTTTACAACGCGATATCTCTGTAAAAAAAAAAAAAAAAACATTCTCTACGTTTTCTTCTTCCCTTTCCTGATAAGCAACAGAGAAGAAGAAACGATAAGCAACAGAAAGAATTTCACGACGAGCCTTCTTTTTTTTTTTCTTGTTTTTCTAGGGAATCAAGAAAACTGCTCGTCGAAGGTTTAATTGAGAAATCGATAACGAGATAACGGATGGAAGTTGAATTCAAGTTTGCTTATTCCTGAAATGGAGCTGCTGCGGGACTCTATACCCTAGACGTTCCCCTATCGATCATTGTATACTGTTTGCCCGATCGTTCTTGCCCTGATTATAACATAATTTCGAGCGATTAAAATTAATCACCAGCGAGCGAAATGCACGATGTAAAACGCGTTTTTTTTTTGTTTTAAACATGTTTGATTGATATATAAATTATATATCCGTTTCATTTATATTTATTAAAGTATCGTCTATTCGTATTTATCAAATTTATTTGTTTATTTTTTTAAAGTTTCATTTGAATATATCAAAGTATTCAGTTTTCAAATATTGAAATGCGATTTCTATTAAAATTATAGACGAAACACGAGCGCGATTAGAATTTATCGCAGATTTGCTGCTTTCATCAAGTTTTTATCGTCCTCGAAATACGTGTATTATCGAAACAAATTTTGAAATATTTCCTTGGATGAGAACATCGCGGTCAGAAAGCAACGGTGAACAGAATTAATCGAAAGTTTATAATCGAATACCAAGTGAGCTTAAACCAAGCGAATAATCTTTTTTAATAATTCTTAATCCAGTTTCACCCATGTGAATTCAATAAGGGTCCTTTCAGTTCCCGTCTTGGAGATTAAGACCACCCTTCTCCAACTTCTTAATTGACACTGAAAATTTCCAACTTTGTTTTCTACGTGCCTTTGCGGCTTCCAAACTCCTCGCGAAGTTGAACGAGTTAACTCGCGAGTTGCTCGTTCTTCCATTTCTCTTTTTTTTTCCTTCCTGTATCAGTGCGATCGAAGTTTCAGAAAAAGTTCGTCGGAAAAATTTTGAAAAAACAAAGCACTGCAAATACCACCGAAGTTCTTATAAAAATTGGATATAGCGTGCTCGATTCTCCTGGCCGTGCCGAAGAGGAAACGAAATAAAAGGCGGGCGCTACTCGAAGAATAAGCCAACCATAAATAACTGAGTAGGATCAAGCTCGATCACGTCATCTTCCCTTTAGGATAATTCATCGTACTTTTTGGGAGAAGTTATCGTGCTGTGATAGCCGGCCTATAGAGGCCGCTAGCCTAGAAAAAGCGGGGATCAATCGCGAAGTATCGATCCATCCGTACGACCTACAGGCTTGCAAAGAGCCTCACCCGGTACGGCAGGTTCTCTCGTTTTTTCCACTTTTGTTTCGATTCGTTCCCGTATACGCGTAGAAAAATTTCGAGGAATTCACTTTTGTTAATTTTCTGAGCTCACCATTCTCAAAGTATCGAACCGATACTTTTCTTCATTTTCTACTCTATAATACCAAGATCATATAAATATTTTATTTTATTATTATTTATATATTATATATTTTATTTATATTATTTATATATTTTTATTTTATTTTAAATTTAATATTTTTGAATTTTTGCGCTAGAATTCGTACGAGTTATTTAAAGTTGAACGCTCGGAAATTAAAATCCCGAATTCACTTTTGTTAATTTCCTGAGCTCACCATTCTCAAAGTATCGAACCGATACCTTTCTTCATTTTCTACTGTATAATAACAAGATCATACAAATATTTTATTTCTATATTTTATTTTTATTTATATATTTTTATTTTATTTTAAATTTAATATTTTTGAATTTTTGCGTCGGAATTCGTACGAGTTATTTAAAGTTGAACGCTCGGAAATTAAAATCCCGAATTCACTTTTGTTAATTTCCTGAGCTCACCATTCTCAAAGTATCGAATCGATACTTTTCTTCATTTTCTACTCTATAATACCAAGATCATACAAATATTTTATTTCTATATTTTAGATTTTATTCATATATTTTTATTTTGTTTTAAATTTAATACTTTTGAATTTTTGCGTCGGAATTCGTACGAGTTATTTAAAGTTGAACGCGCCGAAATTAAAATTCCGAGCTGACACAAATTCAGCTATCGTAATTAATTCAAAACCAAAAATAATGAAATCAAAAGAGAAACCGTGAAAAAGTCAGAAATTAATATTGCAAGTAGAATCGTCAATAAGCTCGATCTCAGTGTCGACCATCAGGAAAATTTCCCCCTTTTGAACGACTCGAAGGAACTTATCTTTATTTAAAGGATCGAAGCAATGAAATCGGATTAGTCGCGTGCTGCATCTTGACTTGATTTCCACGCAAACTGACCCGTTGTCCGCGTAAACATCATTGTAACGCGCGACCCTCGTCATACGTCGCGTTGTACACGCATCAAATCGTTCGAACTGTCGAACTGAACGAGAGGCATTCATCACGGTGGTCCGTCGTGGCAGAAGCAACGAGTGTTCTGCTCGATTAACCGATGCAACTTAATCGCGCGACTGCTGGCCAGAGGTTGGCCGTTACATCCTAGCGTTGGTTCCATCCACAACCCTCCCACCCCCATTGTTAGCGGTTTAGCGCGGAGATTTTTAACGAATGTCGGTCAACCGTGGAGCACGACTGGTAAAAATAATGGCTCTTTTTTGCGGCGCAAGATGCGCGCGGCTGCTCGTTATTTCAACCGGCGGCAAACACAGCGTTTATTTATTGGCCCGTTCTACTCTAACCTTGGCTGAAATCGTCTCGCATGCTTGCTCTCCCGAGTAGAACGTGCTTCGTATTAAGTCGACAGAGTGTGGTTCTCTGTGTGATATCGTTTTTAATTTCTAACAGTAGAAACACCACCGGTGTCGATCTAAAGTGAAACGAGCAATTTATAACTTTCCATAGAAATTTTACGTATTTATAATATATTTATATATTTTTGTTATTTACAGCGTATTTCAGAGATTTCCAGTGATATATATTTATAAATAGAAGCCTTGTGTTCCTTATCGTACTATTAAACTTTTGTTAAATTTTTATTAATAAAAGTTTAAATGTTTTCCTTGCGCATTAATTTCTGCTGCAATTAAATTTTATTTTATTTCGGTCGTCGGTAGTTCTGATCGCGAGATGTGTATCTAATCCAAAAATAGCTCGCAATTAATACTACGATTGTGTGTGAATTTCAACATGCTAACAGCCACATGAATATTCCGATTATCCGTAATGACAACGATGAGTATGCTAATATCGTAATAAATATAATGCGTTGATAACGTTAATACACGTTGTCAATATTCAGCATATTAAATTAATGTTACAATACAGTGGAAAATAAATGAAAATCTTAAATTCACAGAGGGCAGCGAATAGAAATTTAACAGGATGTGAAATTCTAATAAAATTCGAAAACTTTAATTGAATTTTGATTGCAAACAGACTAGAGATATTTATGAAATTTCCGCTTTCTTACTTTCAACACTCCATGTGCATGATGTTTTAAATATATCACCTGCGTTGCGTGCACTTGTGCCAACTTCTCAACATCCAATCCCGCAAACGTAAATTTCTCCAAAAATAAATATTAGATTTAAACTCCAATCTGGCTTTAATTTAAAAACAAGGACTGTTTACCTTCTTAATAATTCCTCCGAGTCATAAACGTACCCCAGATAGCGAGGCGAAATGCGTCTTTTTACAAAAAGGAGAGAGAGAGAGAGAGAGAGAAGAAAAAAAGAAAAGATCACATTCCACCAGAGCTCCACATTCACAGCGGAGAAATTCGCTGTTGAGATAATCCTAAACGCAGATATTCATTAAGATCTCAACTGGATAAACTGTGTAGCCTGGTTTATGCCGTGTCGGCGTGGCACGCCAGCGATTTATCGGTGATCGCGCATTAAAGGTTCAACTACCGGATCGAAGACCTTCCTTTTCTTCCCGGCAATCAGCTGAAAAATATTCGCGAAATCGCCTTTCATCGGCGCGTTTAACTAGCGCTTTGCGTGCGGCGTTTTCCATCCTATTTCCGCTCGATCGTACGTCGATATCGCAGCTGATACCGTGCCGCGGCAAACTGTGTCAGTGTTAATGCACCTCCATTAAGCCTAGGAATCGTCCGAATGATCTGGTGTCGAAGCTAACTTTAACCTGTCGGTATGTGTACTGGCACCGGTTTCGTCGTCGTTTGAAAACGTAGATACCAGACAGATAATTTTCAGTGATTTCTGATGATTTCCGATGATTGATGGACATCTAAGTAAATTAATGCCAGTTAATTTTACTAATTAACGAACGTATTCTGTATATATATATATATATCTTCGCATATCGCGTGCGTCATGTGCACTGTTGTTGATTCGAATCTTCCGCTTTAGTCAGAATTTACATTAGAAAATCAACAGATTTGTGACGACGATGTCGGTCAGTTGTATATTTATATGTTCGATTATCTGTTAATTTATGTGTCTATTTACACATCTGATTATGATTATGTTTAATTATCGATTATTAGAATTAGTTGAATTTGATTTGCTTGGAGGGAAACGTGTAAATACAAATTTCTGAGTTCAAGAGTATCATCGTATACAAATTCGTGGAAAGACCAACGAAACATTTTGTGAAATCTGACATAACGTACATTCTCTCCAACAAATAGAATAAACGGAATGAATTTTTTGTCACAACTCAACATTTCTACATTTTCATAGCCTAATGCAAAGATTGAAATCCCGTTGAATCGTTGAAGTTATAGAAAAATTGTTTTGTATCTATCTTTTCGTAAAACTGCAGAAGCAAATTATTCTATCCTTAACATCAACACGTATCCATAAAACTACCGCGAATAAAAATCCTTTCGTCCTTTTCTCTTCCTCCGCTTCGCGCGCTTATACTTTCAGTAATGTTTCCTACAAATTTTATACATCGCTAAAAGCTTCGTAATATACGCACAACAGGTTTTCCACCGGTTTCATGCTTGAAGCATCGAGATTGCTTTAATCATCTAAGCGATCCACGTTTCTTACGTGTTTAATTAACCAAGGCTTTCTAAAAACATCGTTGCAAAACGTGTCTCGCTCGATTATACAGGGTGTTTCGTAAATTGTGGGACCCACTTCGGGAGCTGATTGCACGCCTAAAAATAATGGAAAAAAGTCACATAAATATATGTCCTATCTGTCTTCGTTTATGAGATATAATGAATTTTCTGTTTTAATCACTTTTACAAAAGATGCTCGAAACGACCACCTTGCATTTGAAGACAAGCCTGCACGCGTCTTGTCATTCATCTGGTTACTCTCTCTATCATTCCTGGTGTTTCTCGAATTTGTCAGAAGCCTTGCTCTATTCTATTTCGTAGTATTTCAGTATTTTCAATCGATGTTGCGTATACAATAGATTTTAAATGTCCTCAGAAATGAAAATCAAATGGATTCAAATCCGGAGAACGAACAGGCCATGCAATAGGACCTCCACGACCAATCCATTTATTTGCAAAGTGTTGATTTAAAAATTGTTTAGCCACTCGGCTAAAATGCGGCGGAGCTCCATCATGCATAGACCGCATACGAAGTCTAATATCGACTGGAACTTCCTTTAATATTTCGTGTAAACGCGAATGCTCAAAAAATCAACGTACTTTGTGCCTGTTAATTTCCCATCAAGAAGAAAAGGTCCAATTAAAAATTTACCAATTATTCCTGCCCATACGTTTTAACTAAACTGGTGTTGATGTCTTGAATGCACAATAACATGTGGGATTTCTTTATCCCAGTTATGATTATTATGAAAATTGAACATGTCATCCCTGATGAAACTAGCTTCATCAGTGAAAAGTTTGATAGATGCAAAACTCTCTTCACGTTCACACATTTGCAGGAACCAAGTACAAAAAACGAAAGATATCAAGTAAATATTATTTTTAAACAGTGCGAATTCTTGCTTACGAACTATGGTCTATGGAAAGAGAGGCCGGACAGAAAGTTTGCTCTGTTTATAAAATTCATTATATCTCATAAACGAGGACAGATAGGACATATATTTATATGACTTTTTTTCATTATTTTTAGGCGTACAATCAGCTCCCGAAGTGGGTCCCACAAGTTACGAAACACCCTGTACAGAACTCATCTTCTGTACAAAGTTCGCAAACATCTGTATTTTAACTGAAACACGATCTGATCTGTTTCAGAAGGAAAACGCTCGGAAAACGAGGCCGAGGGGTAAGTGAATCGATCAAATTTTCCTGTCAACACTTCGTACACTTGGTTAAATTTGATTAAAATGTTTAAAAAAAAAAATCATTCGCGAATATTACTAATTGGCTGCATTTTCGTGCGTTTCGGTACATTGTCTCCCCGGACAATTTTTCAGTGATGAATTCGATCGTCGTAGTAAATTTTTCGATCGACATTTACGTTGCAGATTCGCGGTACACAGTTGCTTTGATTAAACGTCAAATTGCCTTGATTACAGCATAAATTGGGACGTTAGAATCAGGCGATTAATCAGGGTTGACTGGGTCGACACGTTTTCCCACCGTCGTCTCCGCTACCCTCCTCAACGAAACTTCGATTTCGTCCGATTCGTCAGATTGAAACAACACCGCTGGCGCGTCTCATTGTAATTTGCTTATTATTCGATCCGCGAAAGTTCCCGCGTTCGCCATTTTCGTTCGAGTACCTCGCATTGATTGAAACGTTCCTTCGAACAAGAGACTCGTCGATTTAAATCAATTTTAATTAATACGATTATCGTTTGTCGAGTTGCCCTTTTCTCATAGAGTACAGAATTGTATTGCAATTTCACGAATGCTTTAGCAACGTTTAAACGTTTCATTCGTTTTCTCTTTCTTCCGTGTCCGCGTACATCCTGTTAAAACTGGGAAAAAACGCGAGTCGAGTTGCGAATGGTTTAAAAATGAGTAAATTTATTAACAGAATCGTCGCTTGAATAAAAATTTCTGTAATCGTGGAATTAAACGACACAAATGACTTTTTAAGTTATTTTCTTTAGTCTCGTTGCACGTAGATTTATTTTTAATAACGATTTTCTTCAACGCATTATTAATAATCTGAGAAAAATGTTGCACTGTAGAGCATAATATAATATTGCAATATATCAAGTACACTGCTAATTTATGTGTTTCCGAGAAATTCGAAGGTGCACAAAAGTACATAGAACATATGGAATATATAAAACATATACAAAATTTAAACTGTATACAAAAATCCACCAAAAATATATAGAAAATACACGGAATGTCCAAATTAGATGAAACAAATCTCTATTTAGATTCTTTTTTCTATAGTCACGTTCACAAGAATCTGTGTTAAATCGAAAAAGCGTATCTGCAACTTTCATTTAAATCAAGTCATTAATATCAAATAACACAAAAATAATTTATATATATATATATATATATTAAAATAATTTATTTATATAAATTATAAATACTTAATATAAATAATTTAGAAAGAAACTTTTGACACTCAACAATCATATACATCTGAAATTGAATACATATATATATGTAATAAAGAAACTTTAACTACATTTTAAAACTGAAAGTATGATGCTTTATATTTCATATGTACACGATTGTTAAACACGAAAATCTTCTTTTCCTAGATTATTCATCAAGTCACCTTTTCTGATTAGACGTTTGAATCGGCAGAAATAGAAGTAGAAATGTATGAAAATCCGCAAAAGTTTCGTTAAAAAGCGACAACTTTCTTCCAATCGTAAGACAACGAAATATCGAAAGGATTAATCTGGTCACGTTCAAAAATCGCAGAAATCGGTGGCCTCTTGTCAAAATGGCCGATAATCCACTCCGACGATAAAAACGGAACGGTATCGGTACGGCCGGCAGATCTCGAAAAATCCGATCAGACGTTCACGATCTATTGCCCTTAACATGGCCATTAAAGTCGGACGTGATTTCCATTTCGATGCAAATCACGTAATTACAGCCGATGATGAATGACGACGACAGAGTATCGAGCCCCGCGCCGACCAGCACCGACGTGTTTCCAACAGCCGGCAGCCGCCTATAATTCACGAAAGAGGAACGAAACGGCTCGCGATCGCGATCGAGCTTATTCGCCAACACATTGTATTATTTATTTATTCATTTGTTCATTTTTCACGGGTAGAGAAGAAGCGATACAATTGTAAAAATTTTAAATGTAATGATTAAATGTACGAGACTGAGTGAAAAATTATAAGGAGATACTAAGTAATGATAGTTTAAAAGATGGAAATGAATGGTTAAAAACATCGATCAAACAACAACGTGCGTTATTAGCGTTAATAAATGTACAATTATATACATTCTTCTCGTATATTCTTCCACAACGTTGCGCGGCCGTGTTCAACCTTTCGTTCAGTTTCTTCACCTTTAAGTTTCCCATTAATCTTGCCTGCCCCTCTCTCTCTCTCTCTCTCTCTCTCTCTCTCTGTTTTCGATCCGTGAGTGATCCACATATTTCTCGGGTTACGACGATGAACGTTGGTTTTGTTCTACCACGTCACGCTTGACGCGCGCTAATTAGACGATAATTAGAACCGAGAGTTTAGTTCGGAGGATATGTCGCGATTTCGAACGAATTTTATGGAAATCGAGCGTATCTCCCGATGTCTGTTTTTCTGTTTGAGATTTCAAGATTTACTTCGTCTCGAGACAGTGAATTACGGTATCGCGCACCACTCGTGGTGCCTGAAGTTTACTACGTCCAAGGCACCGAACCCTGCGGAGCTTTCCAAAGGATTGATCGCCTGTCGTTCGCTCTCCTCCCTCATAACGGGAAGGTTCTATTGCAGGAAAATCGCACGCTGAGAATGTAATGGAAGGGAGGACAGAGTCATTAACGCTGAAACTACCGACATTCGGCGTCTACTTGGCGGATACAGCGAATGCGTGACTCGCGTGTATCGAGAAGAATTTTCAGATATATCGAGATAGAAATTATCGTTTCAATTTGATAGTTCTAGCGTTAACGACACGTCACTGGTCACGTCACTTGTTGCGGAAGGTTAAACAGGCGTGACGTCAGATCACAGTCGGATCGACACTCATAGAGTAGCACAATAAACAGTCATCCTAGGACCATTAATAGGATTCTGCAATAACACTCTCGCGTGACAATCGATACAATTGACGCAGCGAGACCTAAATTGATCGTCCTAGATTGATCCTTCACGCGTTGAAAGAAGCAGAAGGAACAAAGGAAGAAACACGAAAAGAGGTTGAAAATGGATACGAGCCCCAGCGAGGGCTCAATCCGGCATTTTTATCAGCGCGTTTCGCGTTTCCACGTAATGCAGCGACCACCTGTGCTGGCGGGTCACTACCGATGTCGACTACCGATACCGACTGTCGAAACAGGAGGCCCCCGTGCTCGCCTCCGGAGCTCCCGGTCCCAATTACGGCTAATCAGTTTCGCCGATGACATCTCTGAGCCGTGCACCGGTTTTAATTAGAAGCGCGGGATTGATTATCGCGCGTGACGGCCGTTTGAAACTTGAAAGAATGGTAACAAATCTCGCGCCACGATTTCGTGAATCTCCAGCGAGGAAATTTCGACTCGTAGCGAGGGTATATCACGAATTATTGTCGTTGTAAACGATAATAATTGTCCAGGCGCGGTTCGATCGGTGCAGATTCCCTATGCAAATGAGTCGTTTCGCATGGACGTTCTGGGAGCCGCTTGAACGCGGTTGCGGCTGGCCCGATATCTACCGATTACACGCTTTAGCATTACGAGTTTGTTAATAAACTCGCGGTGCTCGTTATTGTCACGGTGATATTCGTTTTTTCGGTCGATCTTGATCGTTTTCTGTGGGAAACTACACCGCCGATCTTTCGATTTAGACACTTAGAAAGAGATTTGTTAAACACGGACATTTTGCAGTTCCGTGGCACGTTTGTCATGCTCGGCATTTAATTTTAATTTTCAAAGTTTGATTTTTCGTACGATTCGAATAATCGGTGATATTACAAGGTTTGTCAGATTTCGTGACAAGTGATTGCAGCGAAATTTAATGAAACGTAATGACGTGGTAAATACTGACGAGTCACGTGCAAGGGGATCAATTTAGAAAATGTTGAAAGGTGTAAAAGTGGATCGCGATGGACAATGGACAATGGTCATCCTGTTTTCTATAGCGGCCTGGTGCCGGAGCCCCGCATAAAAGATCGAGCCTGAATTATTCAAACTGGGTTAGCTGAAAGTTTTAGACGATCCACATTGCAGAAATATTTACCATTTTCAGCGAAGTTTCAGAGTAAAAGTGCATTGTGAAATATTTAACGGCAATGTTTGCTCAGCAATGAACTTTGTCACCTGCTTTATTAACGTTTCGCCGGCGCTGTGTCTTCTAACATTTGGTCCGCGAGTTTAATATCAGATATGCCGGTTTAAGAGGAACAAGTATCCAGAGAGTGAAAATCTCGAATTGTTGCGCACTCGAACAGTTTATAACGTAGACTTGTACGTACGAGTAAATGTTAACCTTTCGAACAGAGATGCAGTTTCGTGAATCTTAAATGCGAAATATTCGCAAAAAAAATTCTCAAGAGTATATTCGCCGCAACTTCGAAACTGAATTGATACTGCCGTTTTTACATTTTCGCAGTTTGCGAGTGCAATTGAAATTCCATTGGATACACAGTCGTTAAGAAATACCTTCGAATGCAACTGAATCAAGTGAAAATATCGAAAATATATCCGCACGCTGAGAGCCCTTCAAGTCCAGGCCCTCGAAACGAACGCGATCGATTCGATCTTGCATGTTATCTAAAAATTCTGAAGAACGTATCTACGCGCGACTCCGCCGTTTTCACTTTCGAACAGCAGTCACGAACGTACATCGAAAGTTGGCCAAAAAATGAACTATCTGAGAGACATCGGAACAACGAAATAATCAATGAACGTCAAGATGGAGTGTCGATTGCACTTTCGAAACTCTCGAAACAAAGCCGTGATTAAACGCAGCGGCACAGTGTACGGTGTGTGTCGACTTGATGCAGTTTTGTCGAAACAAACGACGTCACGAACAAATATGTCAAGGAGGGAATCTACGCAACTTGGGGGGAGAAATATCGTGCGAATTTCGCGTATTTCGAATCGCACCGTCGGTTTTCACTCCGCCAGTCCATTGCGAACGCGACTGTACCTTTATCCAGCGATACTAACGACCGAGCAATATCGCGGAACGGTAATTGAAACGGGATATGCCTCGACAGGCAACTCGCTGTTAGTTGTAACGGGGCGCGATCTAATGGGACGCGAAATCGTCATAATTGAGACCGATGGTTAATCCGAAGCGAACCAACGGGGAGGAAAGTAAGTCGATACCTTACGCTGAACTTTTCGGGGGTGGATTTCACGGCCGCAGTAAACAACAGCTTTTTCACCCTGGTCCGAGCGTGTACGCGAGAGACTAATCTCGAATATCAGTCACGAGGAAGAAACGTTCGGGACCAAGTCTGAAGATTTTCTCCGATTGTTTCCTGCAAATCCCTCGTCGCAGGGTATTTCGTTTCGATCTTCTTCTTCGAATCTCCAGTCGTCGAAACTCGGTCCCATTGAAATCATCGACACAGATTTCTCCGACACTGTTTTCATCGACAACATTTCATCGACTCCAGATTTGCCCGACAACAGTTTTTATCGACAACGACATTAGACAATTGCATATCGCCACAGACGTTGCCTCAGTTCGTCTATGGTCTTTATTGCTACTAGTATATCGAGTAGAGTTATCAATCATTCTTATTGTTAGTGAAAATAATTAATTATACAAAAATCTCTCGACCATATCCAGAAAATGATGATTCTGTTATTGTTGAATATATATTATCAACTAAAAATAAAATGTAGCTCAACCTTGCGTTCATCATTAGAAAAACAATGATGAACAAATATCATAATAATGTCATCGGTCAGTATTATTGTCGGTTAATACTGTCGTCGACTAAAACTGTTGTCGGAGAATTCTGTGTCGATGATTACAATGTGACCCGTCGAAACTTGGTCCACAAAGTTGTCGGTATCGTTTCACCTTCTGCGTGATGAAACGCAGAAAGTTTCTGCCGGGAAAAGGAAAATCGTTAATCGTAGGAATGAAAGATGCGTCGGTTAACGAGCGCGAGGAAAAAAGAAGAGAGAAAGATGAGAATACGGCGGAGAAGGGAGCACGTTCGCTTAACGCCGCTGATTAACATCGAAATGAAAGCCTTCAATTCTGTAACTGTGGCGGAAGCTGTTACATAACGAGCTTCAAGACGCGCAGGAGCGAAGTTCATTGAAATGCTGATGATCCTCGGCCGTTGAACGCCGTTCGGAAAGCTAAACTGGACGAAGGAAGACTTGGCGAGAGAAAATCAAGGAGTCGTTCGGGGAACTACATGATTAATTATAGACGAACGCGTCCGGGCTGACTTTATGGCATTCGAATCGGCCCAAGATGATCGAGAGCAGGAAGAAGCTGCAGACCTCACCTCTCATCTCCTTATCGTTCTCTCAGAAAGAAGTCAGTCGATTTTTATCGCGCACAAACGAAAGAGAGAGGAGAAAAAAAGAAATAGGGAAACGAGAGAAAGATCCGTGGAAATCGTGGCTACTCATCTCTCGGCGTTGCAACTCGAGAGAGAGAGAGAGAGATTCCCGACTTTCGTTCGAAAACTACAGAAGTTTCCACAAACTCCTATAAATTTTGATGCCTCCTTCAGACGGGCCGAACTATTCTTGCTGCTTTTAGCAGTGAAACTCTCCCAAGATTACTCTCCTTTTTTGCCCGGCTGTTTCGCGGACACTGCTCGGCTCGGCTCCGCGCGCCGGTCGAACGAGCAAAAGCGAAACTTTCCACCGGAATATTACGAGGAATATCGCCTGTCGAGTTGTATGTGTCGGGGGTTCTCTCCCGCAGAACTTACCAGGCCACGTTTCGTACGCGAGCGAGCCGATCGATTTTCGTTATGAGGGTTGATTCACGTGCTCGCCCTGGCGACGCAGGGCGGGAATCCACGACGTTTAAAGCCGAACAACAGAACGGTAATCCAAAAACGGGCTGTACGCGTTCCACGACGAATCACAGGGCCAGGCTCGATTCTCGAACGCGTTTCAACGGGCTCATCGTGGAACCTGTTGGATTTGCACACCTGAACGACTGGTTTTCACACTGGATCACAAACGTGTCGACGCAGCCTGGCTGGTTTAACACTTCACTGACAATGCTAGAGAAAGCTCTGCTCGGCTCTTCTCTATCAATATCACTGAAAACACACACGACTTTTCTTCTCTTCGTGTCGATGGAAAAACCATCCCGTCTGCACTCGGCGCGCGACTGCACTTTATCTTTTCTCCACCAACGCCAACACCTTTTTCTCCCCGAACGAGAGATCGACCAACGATCGATCGCTAATTAGCGAGTCGATACAGCGAGCTCGTTATCTATAGACACACCGGTTAATTACACCGTCGTCTCGCTTGGATCCATCCATTCGTTTCCCTCGTTCATTCATACACCTGATCTTCCTCGAGATGCATCGATGCACCGATCGAATCGTTGGAAACGAGACGGCGCGTACTCTCGCGATCGCGACGACTCACCAACAACGACGTTTCTCTACGTGGCAATTAATTACCTGCCGATTAATTACGAGAGCAGATCCACGAGAGCAGATCCACGTGACAATGTTTTCCACGGTTAACGTCGAGCCAGCGAACGAAATTCGAGGAATCCTCTGTACTTGAACGTCGTTCCGGATCCGCGAGAGACCGTGGACGTTAACCTTCCACCGCCCAACCGAGATTCACTTTAGACCTAGCTCTCGTCGGCGAACACCTCCCTCGCCCCCGTTTTGCACCCCACTCCGCGTATGTCCGCGCCCGTAGCAACCCCTAGAACGATACCAGCCGACGTCCTTTTTCACGAGGACGTTCCTCGAGGTGCCTTCGATCGACACCACGCCACATGGACACCTAACCTCGAATTTCGAGGGCAGGCCAGCGCTGCCTCGTGTGTCGCGCGAACGCTCTCGCCGCCGTCACCGCCGCGCTCGACCACGTGTTCTCCACAGAGGAAAGCGAATCGTCGCTCGCGATCCCTTTCTTTTTTTTTTTTTTTTCCTTTTTGCTCCCCTTCAAGCGTCACGGGTGGCCGCGACGCGACACGACTGCAAGCTATCACAGCGGCGACCCGAAATTTCGCCCGTCGTCCTCGACACTGAACCGAACCTCGACACCACCGCCGAGCTCTCGTGTCTGACACAGAGATAGATAGAGAGAGAGAGAGAGAGAGAGAAAGAGCGCGCGCGCGCGCCCGTATACACACACCACACACGACGGTTCAACGATACCACCGAGCACCACTGATACGACGACCACCCGAGAGAACGCGTAGCTTCATTCAGGACAGGAAAGTTCGCGACGGGACCCCCAGCGAACTCGACGCAGCGTCGCTCGTTCCGGAACGAACGACGCCCTGTTGTCGTCGCGGCACGGGGTGAACGCACGACTTTGCGGATGACGATCCGCGCCCTCCACCACCCAGAAACTACCTTCCGCCGCTACCGCCGCCACCACCGCCACCTCCACTACCCTCACCCACCACCACCATCACCACCACCACCACCGTCATCCACCTCCATCGCTTCTACAACCACCTCCACTTTCTTCACCAATACAAACCCAGCCGACTCACCGACGTCACTGCTCTTCTTGTGTGCGTGCGCGTGTGTGTATGTGTGAATATTACCAATACTCGTAGCCTTCGTCGGGAAATCCTGCCCTACTGCCTACCCTACTGCCACCGACCGAGTAGCTCTGCTATCCGGCTCGAGCGTAGCAACATCAACACGCTGACATTAACGCTAATGTTCTGCATCCCCTTCTCCATCCCAGCTGTTTCTCTGTTTCACTTTAGACTCGCGACAGTACGCAGTATACGGTACACGCGTGTGCACGTGAACGGGGGGGGGGGGGGGGGGTTTACAAGATGACAGGGTATGCGAGATTATGTAGCGAAACAGCGGTACAACTGCGCGCGGGGGTTGTTTAAATTTGCTATCCGTCACCCGTGAAGCTTCGCTGTTGTTGCCCCCGTCGACGACGGTGACTGATGAACGATCACAACTAGGACTTTCCGCCGCTTCTGAAAATTCTATTACACGCGCCGAGAGATACGTTTGCAGAGTGTACGGTCTCCCGAACCGTTGCGTTTGTCACTGCTCGAAGAGGCAGTTATTTCTCGACGCTCTTTCGACGGCCCTTGCCGGGGGGCGTCTGTCTCAACCTACGAATAACAACGGGGCTGTGAGAGACCCAACGAGATCCTACGAGATCCTACGAGATCCTATGAGATCACGGTGTTTAAACGTGGTTGACACCTGCGCTCGCTCTCGAGTTTCCGTACTCGCTCCACCAGCTCGATATCGACACCTACAACGTGGATCCAACGAACACGCACACAGAAATTCTCTCTCTCTCTCTCTCTCTCTCTCTCTCTCTGTCTCTCTCGCCCCGTAGAAAGCAGATTCTGACGTACGAAATTCTCAGGCAGTGGTTCTCCTCTGGCGCAGGTCGGGACGGTTGACAAGAATCGGCGGACGGAGGGGCGGTGGCGGCGCGCAGAGAGAAGAAAGGGTGGTCCACGGGTACATCCTGCTCGCTCCCTCGGCCTCGGTTCTCCTGCCTGCCTGCCTGGTGTTTACGGGGCGTCTCGACGCAGGCGCCACCACCGGGTTGGGTGGTCACGCTTGGAAGTAGCGACGTCGATCGAATCCCCAATTGGGTGGGAGATGTGGGCACCCTGGGGGATGTTGGGACGGCAGGAGGTTCCGTCTCGAGGTTAGGGGAGAACGGCGAACCCTCTGCGCGCACACGCACATACACGCGCGCGCAAGCACGAACACGTTCACTATGACGTAGGGTCCAATCTATAGACGAAAGTCGCCGATAACATCGCACCGCGACGCGGTTACGCGCGTCTTTGTGAATGGGAGAGACAAAGCCGAGTGTGGAGAACTAACGGCGTGGGAAGGTCGCGACTTTCCGTCTTTCCAGAGATAAAGATATATATATATATATTCCGATTTGACCGATCTCCCGATGACCCACTTCGAACGCCTCGTAATCCCCCTCCCTCTCGTTTCGATTAAACGGAATTTTCGTTCTCTCTCTCTCTCTCTCTCTCTCTCTCTCTCTCTGACGTAGAAGCTCGTTCCTTGCTTCGTTAATGTCGCTCTGTTGCTGGATATTGGTAATTTCGCGACTGGAAGATCGATCAGCGTGGTCATCGGGAATGATCGGCGGTGGCCGCTCGATGGGCATTTTAATTAACTTTCTTTCGATCGATTTCACCGCTACAGCCGATCTCTCCGCGTCGAGTAGGCTTGATTTGATGGGCTTTACAGCTGTTTTTATTTTCTTCGGTCTTCTGATATATATATATATTTTACTGAACAAGAAAAATAGAATCAAAGGCATTCTCTTGCTAATTGGAATCACAAAGTACGTATGGTCCTTTCTGTTCGAATTCGTCACGATATCGTGACTTTTAGGGACAATTATATTTCCTTCTTCTGCCACGTTGAGTAACAGGTTCAAGTGAATTTGAAAACACTTTGTACAACAAATGACGGTGATACTATAATAAAATTCTAGTTATACACGATCGGATGAGCTTCATTTGACGAGTGTTTATTTTTCTGTAAAATATCACTTTATTTGTAAATTATACAGTGTGGTTCCAGTGTCCATTCAAATTACCAAGATAATCGATGAATTTGTTTATTGCAAACCTACACGAAGCAATTTGTGATTCTTCAGCATAACTCTGTTGTATTAACAACTGTTACCAACTTTGGTAATTTGTCAGTTTATAAAATTCGAGCAAATATTGCATCTATCCGATTTCTTTTCAAACAGTTATAAATATTTACGTTCCATCTCAGTTTCTTTCTTTCGAACGATTCTTTGCGATAATAAGAATTCCATACTCTCGCGCAAATGCAACACGGAATAAGGTACATGCAATAGAGGTGGCAGATTCGTTGTATAATGCATGTTAAAATAAGAAGGCTTTCCGTTCGATCGTATTGGTTCTTTCCTTTTTCTTTTCTTTTTCTTTTCTGTAAAAGGAACTTTCTTTACGTAAGTATTTACGCGAAAATATTTTCTTCATTTGTGCAAGTCAAACGTGTCTTTTTTGTTAACTCAAATAACAGCTGATGAAGATCTATATTATTATTTTACTTAGTCGAAAATTAGTTTTTTGAATACACCTCCATTCGAAAATCTTAGGACAGGTGTGTTGTTTCAAAATTGGAAAAATAAATTAACATAGGATGGACCACCTATTTTTTCCTTAAATAAAACATCAAAATATAAGAAAAAAAAACTAATTTTATTAATTTTAAATTAAATTTAAGTACAAACATGATTTTTTCATTGTGTCTCGAATGATTTTTTTCAAATGTTGAAAGAAAGAGATAAAACAAAAATTACAGATTTATTTTAGTAAGAAGTGATTTTTGGCCCACCCTATACTTTACACGATGAAAAATCTATTTGAGACTTCTAAAAATTCTATCACCTGCGATAATACAGCGAAAATAACGAAATGTGTCTTGGAAATTTTACTTTAAAAAAGTGTCCTGACCAAGAGGAACAGTGTACACGTATCTCAAAGTGAACAATCGTTGGTTGGACGACGAAGACTGAAATACCCTGTCACGTGTCGAGTCTTCGTACGAAAAGAAACAAAAGAAAAGAAAAGAAGAAAAAAAAGGAAATAGCAGTCGGTTAAAAAATCACGACAATGTAAATGCACGGCTCCACGAGCAGTTCACGCATCCGAAGGCAGTGACAAAAGTTGCATTTCGGATTGCGAGTCGGTCCGAAATTGTTAGAACCATTTTAGAGTCGATTGAAAAAATTGACGAGCAGCTCGACGAGAATAACTGTGACAAACATTCGCGCTCGATAGGGAACCGATGAAAAAAGAATGTCGACGGATTGATGAATTAACAAAAAAAAAAGAAAACAAAAAAAAGGAAAAATGAAACAACAAAGAAAGAGAGACAAATAGAGAGAGAAAGAGAGAGGGGTGGAAGGAAAAAAGAAACAGGAGGAAGAAAAATGCAGCAGCCGGACTTGTGACGGGGCGAATCAAGCTCTGAGATCGCGTTTCCCTTTGTTTATTCGTTCTTTATCTATTCATTCACTGGCTCTTTTCAGGTTCGCCTACTAATGGAAGAACAGTTGAGAGTGTGTCAGTGAAACAGGTCGATGTTCTGTCCGACGGGCCTGAATTGAATCCATAGTTCGTTGCGATAATAAAAAGAAAACGAAAAAAAAGGAGAGAGAGAGAGAGAAAGAATAAAGGAGAAAAAACGAGATTCCATTTGCTTGGCAACTCGTACGGCTAGCAGAAGGAGAAATCATTTCCACGATATGACCTGTATGCCAAGTTTCGCGTCTGTTTGTCTGAACGCGTAGTTGCGATCCATCATTCTCTCTCTCTCTCTCTCTCTCTCTCTTTCTTTCTTTCTCTCTCTCTTTCTGCTCTGGTTTATCTTTCCTCGAATCCCATTATACCACCATGATCGAGTTCCTAACATATTTTTCGGGGATAAGAGGCAATCGGAAAATGGTCGTTGTTTGACGGGGGTGTTGCGTCAAAGTTCCACGCCAATAAATAAAAGGCTGATAGGTTTCCGATGGATCGTTGTAATATGATTCTGCATCGGTTATTAGTAGAAATACGTACTAATTTTATTATAAGATTTAATATATGAAACATATTTTTAATTTACGACGATTTAATCATGATGATTACAGCGATTTAATTTCTACGCGTTAATAACAATATAGGGAAGGATATTTCGAAGTTCATACCGTTGAAGAAAGAATAGAATCTGAAATTCAGAATAACGAAGATAATAGGACAGGCTTTAATATGTAGATTATTGATATAGTATCGCTGCATGACGATGGCCTTGTCAATTATAACACAATGGGTTCGACGAGCGTACTCGTATTGTAATAAATCATACTTGATCGTAGCTCGTTAAAGCACATTTCCATTAGAGCGCATTCTAGACCGCGTACTGTGTTTTGAATAGTCCTGATTGTTATGAACTGTGCTGATAGTATTTAATACACATCCCCCTCCAAAAAAAAAAATTACATTTGAATGTCCGGCTTATCTTTCAAGTATAATAGTGTCAAAGGAATACGTGTTTCTCGGATAACTTTAATCTCAGCCTCGTTCGTTACTTCAACCGAGAGAAGAACATTTCACTATTCTTGTGATTATCTTCGACGTTCAATCACAATTTATCATCTGATGACACCATGAGATTGAAGTATGGAAAATGATTATGAGATTATTTTCGAAGAAATATACGTAATCTCAACTTATTTGTCTATCTGTCACGTTCGATAATAAGATAAAATTAATCATTGAAATTCTTGAGATTATTTTGAAGATATGAGAAAAGCACAAAATAATACTAATTATTACACAATTGTATAATTATATTATATATGGAATAATATTAGTCGAAAAAAGTTCAAAAATTTCAAAGACTTCCTTTGGAAGATCATCTAACTCTCCATGAGATTAGCTCGGATTTACAAAAAAAGCGTAGCAATTGTGCAATATCAATGTAGCGTAACAATTTGTGTAATACCAATTATTACACAATTGTTGCATAATTGTATAATATTACACACGCATAGAATAGTAATAATCAAAGAACATGAACATGCATAAAAATACAAATCGAAGTGAATCGTAACCACTTTTTCTTCGAAGCACATCGATTACATCGATTTTACAGTTCCACTATCGTACTCTAATCTTCACTTTCGAAACGAAAAATCCCTGCGTCAGACTGTGAACTTTTCCACTCCCTTTAGCCTCCAACAAACTGTGAACTAGTAGGTATATTTCGCCACTACGTTACCAATCAGTCAGCCAGAGTGTGTACCAGCTATCGTTGAACAAGAGTCTGCTGTTGCTCCTCGATTTACGAATCCCTTTCGGGGATCGCGAGCTCGCGAGGGGTCGGCGACTCTAAATTGCCAGCTTCCACGCGGTTGCGTTGGTCTCGAGTGCTTGGCTCTTACCTCCGAGGCTAAAAGGGCTGGGAATCTTTGAGCGGAAGAGCTCGTAGAAAGGAAGGGGGATATATATCGACTTGCCCTAGACCTTCGTTTCGTGGCGTTTTACTTAGCCTGAGCTTGCAGTTCCGCGTCCCCATTACAAGAGACTTGGGGGGATCACCTAGCCCTCCGGCTAGTTGAGCACCAGTGACCCAACCCTCGCCTTCGAGTGTCTCTCCTCTTCTTTCTGTTGTTTTTCTCCAGACAAAAAAAA